>NW_026558209.1:1839418-1939418 GCF_026930045.1 Uloborus diversus
CAAAAAAATCTAAGAATTTAGTTTTGAAATTATCATAATTAAGCTCAGAAGATAGATCCGGGCAGTTTATCAAGTGGTTTAATGCGTCACCTCGGATTCGTGATTTTATAACAAACAATTTCTCTTCATCGGAACAATTGGATGCGGTGGTAAGACTATCAACTAATTGTACAAAATATCGGGATGTGACAGCAGAAGAGTTATCGAATTGTGGGATAAGGGACTGAAAGGTGGCTAGTTTTGAAATAATGGGGAGGGAATTAGCACCAGCGGGAGGATTTTCGGAGTTTGTATTTTGCATGATTACAATTTTTTTTCTTTGGCAAAATATTTCAATAAACAAATAATAACGCAATAAATTTTCTCAAAAGAACAAAAATAAAATACATTTTCAATATCGATCCGTCATAATAGAGAAAAATTAAAGCGATAAATAATAATTTCATTTCACAAAAAAATCAGCAAGTATAAATTCAAACAAAAAAAATTTCAAGAGCCTTAAATTGTTTTTAGACATGACTACGTAAAGAAATAGACACCATTTAAAATCCGAGAAAATAATTGAGTCTTATTTAAAAGTGATATAATATTACAAGTATAAAGTGATAAGATGAATCCAACTATAATGAATGCAAACAAAGTAATTTCTCTAGCAAAATAGAAAAAGTCACGGTATCATTTAATGTTGCCTTTGACTAAATTAAAAATCGCGTAATCAATAAACATTCAAATTTGCACATCATTTACTGTTGCCGTTCACTAACATAAATTTCGCGTCGTCAATAACCGTTCGGAATTGTCACGGCACCATTTACTGCTGGGCCGATACCCCATATTGGAGTTCGTACAATGCGTTGTGTTATGATTTGGTGGACTTTTGGACTGTAGGAAAAATAGTTGGATTCATTTTTGCACCTTGAAAGTTTATTAAATAAAATAGTACATATACAGTTCTAAACTAAGCTTAGATATTTAGTTAGGAGTTAAATATTTATATTCAAAACATTAAAGATTTCAATAATTAAGTACATCATGATTCTGCTCTCCAAAGGAATTAAACTTTAATCTACTGGTTTAAATTAAGTTGTGCGAAGTGGGAGCTAGTATTGTACGTACCAAGATTTCAGTCCCCTATCAATGAAGTAATCCAAAGGCACTCGTTTCTATCATGACTCCGGACAAGACGTCTCGGAGAAACACCCAGAGCTCGGAAAAGCTCTTCTATCCTCCAAACTCTATCCTCTCTCTCCCAAAACTATCTCTTCTCCTCGAAAAATCTTAACTCCTTGTTTTATACTGGGGGATAAAGTTCCCTGATCGGGGCACATTCTCTGGGGATCATAGTTCAACATCTGGAGATCCAGCTTCCAGGAAAACCCTATGCTTTATGGGGTACGGAGTGTCGCAAAGTGTCAGAATGGAATTTTGTTATTCCCAAGTCTTCTATTTTATGGGCTCGAAAATGTCAGAACTTCAGAAGTTATATCCTACAGCTATGACTCGGAAAGGGGGGAAAATGTTTGAAATTGTCCGAAAGAAGCTAACCCCCTTTTGACCCACTGCGGGTGTCACAGAAAATTCCAAGTGTCGCTTACTCAAAACAAGCGGAGGGAAACTTTCCCGCCAAAATGTGTTTATTTCTAACTCTCTATGTTATGAGATGCAACTGCTCGGGGGTCTGAACTTATTTCCTGCACGGGAAAAATGTACCGCCGCGCCGCGACAAAAAGGTCAACTCTTCTTAACCTAAAAGACGTTTAAAAATGCGAGGGAGGCTATTTGTAGCGGAATGAAGGTTCAGGGGATAGATATCCCTTTCCCGGCATGTGGGGCAGAAGGTCAAAATCGGCCCCACAATATAATAGTTTCGCACCTTCATGATTTATTAAGAAAACTCCATAAGCAGCTTCGAACACATTGCCAAAGCAAACCTAGAATTGCAAATATGTATCACGAATTTTACGCGCTTGCAAAGCAAGTAGTTCATACTCATTCGCTCTCTATGGGAGCTGATTAGCATGGACAAATACGCATTCAGTATTCGAACGGAAGCCGATACACTTTATTAATACGTTCAGTCAATCTTTGAACTGGTAGCTAAAAATATTTTTCACTACTGTGAGAAACTGCATTCGCGCAATGTGTAGCAATTCAGAGAACGTTTTGACGATGTTACTTGATTTTTCCGATAAGTTGATAAAAACCACTGAAATCCTGAAACGTTACACGGAAATACTCAGAAACGTTTCGGAAATTTTTTGCTGTGTACTTACTTCGTCCAATGGTGCAAAATAACTTGAAAGTGGTAGGTAAAGTATCATAATGTTGAAATTAAGCATTAACCAATATACAGTTTTTGTATGCACATTTTATTCATCTCAGATTTAACTATAGTTTTTAATCAATGACTTCTCACAAAATATACTACATACATTGATAAGCTATTATAAAGTGGAATTTTATGAATAAGTTAGATAACATTGATTTCAAACTATTGTTTCGATTATTTTAAATTATTAATATTGAAAATTATCTTTGTACTAATTTGTTCACGTTACTTATGGTTAATGTGTCTTTTGCTAACACGAACAGATTTGATGGTTTTTCCACACCTGAAGAGGTTACATGTAATTACCCAAGGGAGAAACACCTACTTTCCTTGTCCAAATCGACATTATTGTTTGGCCTTGAGATCTAGTAATGGTTATCGCGAAGGCAAAGCGAAGCGGAATATGAAGCCTTCTAAGTTGTATTGGAGATTCTGATGATATTAATGGAATGCATGACAGCAGGATGATTCCTCCTTCAAACTTTCCCGTCAAAATTGCTGCTTCAAGAGCATTTCCGGTGACCCTTTTGATAACTATACTTGATTATTTGTGAAAACCTGGGTGGGTTTAAATTATGGAGAAGATTAATTGGTGAATAAATTTTCAACTTGAGATTGTGTAGTGTCATTCCTGGTATATACAGAGAATTTAAAATTTAGTTGGAAACTTCAATGATTTGTTCTAATCAGCAATTGTATCGATTTAATTAAAGTTTTTCAAATTACCGGGCAACAACTGTTGCATTTAAAAGTTTATTGCTTCTGCATCAACGTTTTTTGTTGCCAAAATAACGCGATTCCAGAGGCAATCACAATAAAACAAATTAAATTTATTCGGGAATACACTCTTAATTAGTTAATTTTTTGTCTCAATTGCAGTCCAGAAATTGTCGGGTTAATTGATGTACTGTGTATTTTGATACATTTCAGTTTCACCGTTTGCAATACCCAGCAAATGCTTAGAAAATACTTATGCGAATACATCATTTTGCGTTTGTACTCGCATGTTCGTGGTCAATCGCATCATCTCGACATTACGCTATCAAAACGATTGTTTTAAACATCCGTTGATTTCATCGGAATAACTGGTATTGTCTGCCGGAAGTCCCTAGACAGTATTCAGACAATACCACCTAAAAGTTGATCGTTGCCTTTCAAATCTTGCATAATCCTATGATGTGCTTCGAATGAATGCTTTTACTTATGAACCATATTACACTTATCCCAAATTATAATACAATCTCTTTTGCAACACTACAGCAATTCCGCGTTTTTTCTTTAATGTTACACATTGCGTTTGGTTTGTTATGAATATCTAGTAGGCAACTTTTAAGCTGAATGTGCTGTTCGTCTACCATCTAAAAAAGGTAGCAGCAACTGCAATTTTCTGTTGCGAACGTATTTTTGCAAGAATTAATGATATTAAAAATCTCTTGGGGGGGGGAGAAAGAAAATAAATGTTTTCCGCTTTAATTTGGTAACCTTCCAGAACTTATCCTGGAATATTTTCGAAGAAATCAGTAGTCTTCTTGGTTAAAGTCAGTTATGATTCTGGCACATTTAGATAAGCCAAACGTAGGTTTAATGTAAAAGTCTGGAACCTTCTTGGTTGTCCAGGACAGTTCCCAAAGCATTAATGCAATCATTGCCAACGCGCAGGCAGACTCTCCAGCAAGTAGCTCGAATGTAACTCCTCTGCAACTCTTGCAAAGCTTCGTGATCCAGATATCTTTTCGCATTTATTGGGGGTTGAGTCAATCTGGACGAACCGTAATCGCTCCGAAACCAATACACCTATTAAATACGTTTAGTTAATCTTGATACTGGTGGAGAAAAATATTTTTCACAACGGTGTGAAATCTGCAATTTGTAACAATTTAAGGAAACGTTTTAAAAAATATAGTTGATTTTCTCAAGAAGTGAATAATAACCTGTAATATCCCGAAACGTTATATGGAAGTTCTAAGCAACATTTCCGAGTTTTTTTATTATGGTGTTTTTAGCAGTAAGTCATACGATGTTAGTTTTATCAATTAATTAACTTGCACCGCCATCTATTACGAATTTTTAGAACTAAACAATTAATTCACACTATTATTGCATAATTAATATGAAATTCGCAATAAAAAAATTATAAAAACTATCCTATTTTTTAAGTTGGACCAAATGAAACATAGGTATGAAATTTGAGAAAAATCGGTTGGGTAGTTTCGGAGTTTACCCCGAACAAAAATCGTGACACGAGATTTTTATATATATAGATATATAATATAAGTCTACTACCACCGAAAATTAAGAGTGAAGAGAAGGCGAGGATGCACTTGCCAAAACATACTGATAAGAAAGGGGGTGTTCAAAAAGCTGTTGGGAAAAACCATTCAGTCGGACTAAAAATGAAATAGAGATAGTGGGGTGAACTTTTGAGCGGTTTGTGAGACTGCACGTCCCTTGTTAGAGGTTGATTCTTCATGCGCCTGTAACTTTTCCAGTGCTCCCCCCCCTCCTCCCAAAAATAGTTTAAATTTTAAGAAAGATAGGGAAGAACGACCGGTGAATGAACACCTTGATTGGTTTTTCAAAAAAAAAAAAGTTGAAATCATTTTCATTAGGGGAATTGGCAGTAGCAATTTCTTCATATTTCGAGATAGAAAACGAACAGAAATTGACGTGTTTGTATACTGGTCGAGTGTTTCATTCACTGAGTCGGGACATTTTATTTATTTTTTCATTTCAATCCACCCGCAAAAAAAAAAAAAAAAAAAAAAAAACTGACGCAAAACCATAAAAATTCTCTAGATTGCTAGAATATAATTGTGCAAGGATCAAGTGTTTTTACAGCTATTTGCCAAAACTTTTTTGCATTTTTTAAGTAAGACTATGATTTATTCAAAATAAAATTCCGCTTAAGTGTTCTTTCACTTATCCTAGTTCATTGATTGTTCCTCTGCAGAACAGTCTTAATAAAAGTGGAGCACGAGGTACTTTAAGTACCGGAATTCAAACTAAAGAGAAAGTACTTCCTCAAGGAAATTGACAGAAACGGTTAAGGGAGCCTCAGACTACGGAAAAAGCTGAGTTTTCTTATTATGCTCCTGCCGTGAACCGTACAAATGCATAAAGCAATCTTCGCAGTGCTGTGAGAAAAGGGAAAGTTTAATTACAATTCAGGTGATGGAAAAGTCTTTAAGTGATATTTTGTCACATTAAATATTCGCAAAATGTGTTTTACTGTGGAAATGCTGTTCGAAAAGTAATTTAAGTAAAATAGAAGGTAGTAAGGAGTAATAACATCACAAAACTTGAACACACTTATATATATATATATATATATATATATATATATATATATAATATATATATATATATATATATATATATATATATATATATATATATATATATATATATATATATATATATATATATATATATATATATATATATATATATATATATATATATATATATATATATATATATATATATATATATATCTATATATATAAAAATCTCGTGTCACGATGTTTGTTCGGGGTAAACTCCGAAACTACCCAACCGATTTTTCTCAAATTTCATACCTATGTTTAATTTGGTCCAACTTAAAAGATAGGATAGTTTTTACAATTTTTTTATTGCGAATTTCATATTAATTATGCAATAATAGTGTGAATTAATTGTTTAGTTCTAAAAATTCTTAATAGATGGCGGTGCAAGTTAATTAATCGATAAAACTAACATCGTATGACTTACTGCTAAAAACACCATAATAAAAAAACTCGGAAATGTTGCTTAGAACTTCCATATAACGTTTCGGGATATTACAGGTTATTATTCACTTCTTGAGAAAATCAACTATATTTTTTAAAACGTTTCCTTAAATTGTTACAAATTGCAGATTTCACACCGTTGTGAAAAATATTTTTCTCCACCGGTATCAAGATTAACTAAACGTATTTAATAGGTGTATTGGTTTCGGAGCGATTACGGTTCGTCCAGATTGACTCAACCCCCAATAAATGCGAAAAGATATCTGGATCACGAAGCTTTGCAAGAGTTGCAGAGGAGTTACATTCGAGCTACTTGCTGGAGAGTCTGCCTGCGCGTTGGCAATGATTGCATTAATGCTTTGGGAACTGTCCTGGACAACCAAGAAGGTTCCAGACTTTTACATTAAACCTACGTTTGGCTTATCTAAATGTGCCAGAATCATAACTGACTTTAACCAAGAAGACTACTGATTTCTTCGAAAATATTCCAGGATAAGTTCTGGAAGGTTACCAAATTAAAGCGGAAAACATTTATTTTCTTTCTTCCCCCCCAAGAGATTTTTAATATCATTAATTCTTGCAAAAATACGTTCGCAACAGAAAATTGCAGTTGCTGCTACCTTTTTTAGATGGTAGACGAACAGCACATTCAGCTTAAAAGTTGCCTGTTAGATATTCATAACAAACCAAACGCAATGTGTAACATTAAAGAAAAAACGCGGAATTGCTGTAGTGTTGCAAAAGAGATTGTATTATAATTTGGGATAAGTGTAATATGGTTCATAAGTAAAAGCATTCATTCGAAGCACATCATAGGATTATGCAAGATTTGAAAGGCAACGATCAACTTTTAGGTGGTATTGTCTGAATACTGTCTAGGGACTTCCGGCAGACAATACCAGTTATTCCGATGAAATCAACGGATGTTTAAAACAATCGTTTTGATAGCGTAATGTCGAGATGATGCGATTGACCACGAACATGCGAGTACAAACGCAAAATGATGTATTCGCACAAGTATTTTCTAAGCAATTGCTGGGTATTGCAAACGGTGAAACTGAAATGTATCAAAATACACAGTACATCAATTAACCCGACAATTTCTGGACTGCAATTGAGACAAAAAATTAACTAATTAAGAGTGTATTCCCGAATAAATTTAATTTGTTTTATTGTGATTGCCTCTGGAATCGCGTTATTTTGGCAACAAAAAACGTTGATGCAGAAGCAATAAACTTTTAAATGCAACAGTTGTTGCCCCGGTAATTTGAAAAACTTTAAATTAAATCGATACAATTGCTGATTAGAACAAATCATTGAAGTTTCCAACTAAATTTTAAATTCTCTGTATATACCAGGAATGACACTACACAATCTCAAGTTGAAAATTTATTCACCAATTAATCTTCTCCATAATTTAAACCCACCCAGGTTTTCACAAATATATCAAGTATAGTTATCAAAAGGGTCACCGGAAATGCTCTTGAAGCAGCAATTTTGACGGGAAAGTTTGAAGGAGGAATCATCCTGCTATCATGCATTCCATTAATATCGTCAGAATCTCCAATACAACTTAGAAGGCTTCATATTCCGCTTCGCTTTGCCTTCGCGATAACCATTACTAGATCTCAAGGCCAAACAATAATGTCGATTTGGACAAGGAAAGTAGGTGTTTCTCCTATGGGCAATTACATGTAACCTCTTCAGGTGTGGAAAAACCATCAAATCTGTTCGTGTTAGCAAAAGACAGATTAACCATAAGTAACGTGAACAAATTAGTACAAAGATAATTTTCAATATTAATAATTTAAAATAATCGAAACAATAGTTTGAAATCAATGTTATCTAACTTACTCATAAAATTCCACTTTATAATAGCTTATCAATTTATGTAGTATATTTTGTGAGAAGTCATTGATTTAAAAACTATAGTTAAAGCTGAGATGAATAAAATGTGCATACAAAAAACTGTATATTGGTTAATGCTTAATTTCAACATTATGATACTTTACCTACCACTTTCAAGTTATTTTGCACCATTGGACGAAGTAAGTACACAGCAAAAAATTTCCGAAACGTTTCTGAGTATTTCCGTGTAACGTTTCAGGATTTCAGTGGTTTTTATCAACTTATCGGAAAAATCAAGTAACATCGTCAAAACGTTCTCTGAATTGCTACACATTGCGCGAATGCAGTTTCTCACTGTTGTGAAAAATATTTTTAGCTACCAGTTCAAAGATTGACTGAACGTATTAATAAAGTGTATCGGCTTTCGTTCGAATACGGAATGTGTATTTGTCCATGCTAATCAGCTCCCATAGAGAGCGAATGAGTATGAACTACTTGCTTTGCAAGCGCGTAAAATTCGTGATACATATTTGCAATTCTAGGTTTGCTTTGGCAATGTGTTCGAAGCTGCTTATGGAGTTTTCTTAATAAATCATGAAGGTGCTAAACTATTATATGATACCTACCTAAGTTTACTCTTAAGGCCATGTTTGCAATACTTCTTATGGAATTTTCTAATTAAATCAGAAAAGTGCCAACCTATTATACCTACTTAAGTTTTATCTAATGTTCGGGAAACACGACTGGCTACTAGCGGGAAGATTTCTGAATTTTTCAGGAGGCTTCAAGGAGAATTTCAGAAATGTTACTGAATTTTATCGGAAAACGTTTCTGATTTTTGTAAGGTATCTTACTGGTAGAAATTTGTCACATCAGCTGCCCATTATTTTCCAGGAACAATTCTGAATCGTTTTAACACTGATACTTACTGAATTTAATAAACGTAAGTATAGAAAGTAATGCTTTTACAGTAGAAAAATTTAGTTAGTACTTTAGTAATAATTAGTTAGTTAGTAATTTAGTAGTCCTACTTCGGCCAAACACGACCATTCTCAATTCCCTGTGATTTAAAAATCGACTGAACATTTTCCAGCATTGTTAAAAATATTGATTTGATCGTATAAAAATAATGAGTAAAAATTGATTTTCCATTATCAGCCACAGCAACGCGTGGCTGGGTCAGCTAGTATATATATATATATATATATTTATACAATTTTAAAAAATTCAAGGTCAAAAAACAATTTTCATGAAATTGAAATATTAATATGACATAACCTTGCCAAGTGACATATCATGTGAAAGCCTATTCAAAAATATAAAAAATGACACCTAGTATAACATTCCAGCTCCCATAACAACTAAGGGAAAAGGATTTTTGTATGTACCGAAATGTTACTTTTTGTCATTTTCCCAGTACTTTGGGAGGTCTCACTCAAAAAACTAACTGTTAAAATATCTAAAAAAAAAACTATTTTCTTCAGTCTTCTGGGGGGTAGGCTCAAACCCGTAAACTTTGTTGAACTCGATGATGGGTCAACTTCAGAGGCTCGTTGATTTGGTGTGTGTGTGACCCAAATGTATAAAGAGAAGAATAAGAGTATCAATAATATATCAATTAGTGAAAATATTTAAATAAAATTTTTAACGTATCATTATTTAGTTTGCGTAGAAGTGGCAAACTTTCTGTAAAATCTCACAATTTACAAAAAAAAAAAAAAAAAAAAAAAAGAAAAATTGTCAAGACATGTGATTAACACTTTTCAAAAATCACATCGTACTCAAACTCAATAGTTGATTGGTGATTTGACTAATTTAAATAATTTCTGGAGCAATGAAAGCTACTGGTTAAGTTTTTAATGCTATAAGTTTCACCTATGAATCTTTAAATATTTAACATTTTGTAATTTTTTTTTCCAAGAAAGTATAGTTGTTAAATATATTTTAATATAAAAATTCAACTTTTGCAATTTTTCCAGAAAAAAAATAGAAAAAACTTTTTTTTTTTTTTGCTGCTGTTTTAAAATTTCCATGAATTTTTCATCTCTATTAATTACACTCTGTTCGTGCTGATGACCAAATAATTGATAATACATAGTTACGTTCTTATAGGAACGGTATACGCTCGTTTGGCGGGAGTTTTTTTTTCTCTAACGGAAATTTTAACATTTTTATGACATAATTTTGAGGGTAGTTTTTTTTTTTTTTTTTTTTGTGGAATGTTTAGCAAATTTCCATATCGCCAAATCCGAGAGTTCTGCCTAATTTACGTTTTTATCAAATTTGGGGTGGTGCTCAGCGCAGACCCTGATATGAAATTTTTACTACAGTAAACACCTGTAAAGTTGCCCACCCTTGTAAGTTGACCACCTGTCTATGTTGACCGCTTTTGTCAGGAACATAATTAGTCCTATCTCATATAATGAAAGAAAACCTCTGTAACTTGACCACCAATGACCACTTGACCACCAATGACCACCACCAATGACATCTTGACCACTAATGTACGCCAAATTTGGTCTGGAGTATTGTAAAAAAACCCTTTGTAAGTTGACCACTTGGTTTATTTTCTTAAACTTTTTTCAGCAAATTATTTTATTTTATTATCTATTTATTTATTTATTATTATAATTATTAATTTCTTTTTGATAGCTTTCGAAGAATGTTTTTAATGCTTTGATGACGGACTAGCATTTTACTAACTAAACTGCAGCATGAAGCTTATGCAGCTCTATATTCTCCAAACTTGTTTTTTCATTTGTTGTTCAATTTGAGATAGCTTGTTGTACTCTGTTCAATGAAAATGGGTGTCAGTAGAAAAGTTCAAAGTCTTTTCTTTCAGTTGCAATATGTTATGCCAACACAGGAATTGTGCTACAAAGAGCAGGCTCGGATCTATACATTTTGGGCCCCCCCTGCTACAAAATATGTAGAAGCCCTTCCTAGTGGCCAGCAGTGTCTATTTGTAAAGTAAATAAGTCTTAGTGCTTTTTTTTTTCTCTCTTCAATTTCTAGGGTCGTTAGCCCCTTTTAAGGACATCGCACTGCGGATACGCAGATCTGGGCCTGCTAATGAGTAAAGTTACATGTTTCTGGTGCAAGGGATTAAGAGATTTTAATTGTGCCTTTATGAAGTGGGAGAGTCGAGCTTGTTGCGCTTTGTGCTATAAGTTTTACATAAAAAGGCTTCAAAAAGACAAAAAGAAAGTTAGTTGAACTTGAGATTAATAAAAAAGTATGAAATATTAAAATTGATTTAAAATGGAGAAAGCCAGAGAAAATTAGTTGGCATATATGGAATTTCTAAAACTGCAGTGTCTATTATAGTTAAAAACGAAGAAAAAGTAAAAAAAATTATTTGGATTTTTAATAATTGTTTTACTTTCAATGATGTTAAACAATGAAAGTGAGTTGAACAGAAAGAGTAAGGGTGAATTACTCAAAAAATGAATACATGGTGCAAGAAATGACAAAAAAAAAAAAAAAAATCATTTACCACCCTTTATAAGGTTGACCACCTGTCTAAGTTGACCGCCGAAGTTCTGCACCGCGAGTGGTCAACTTACACAGGTTTCACTGTATTTGCCATGAACCTTAATTGCATACCTGCCAAGCCTTCCGGATTTCCCGGAAGTTTTACGGATTTTTATGTCCTTTTCCGTTTTTTCCGGTTATGAGCGAAATCTTCCGGATTTTTCACGTTTTGTTGGAAAAAAATTGTATCTCGCCAATTTTGGCGCTAACGATTCTTTTGTGGAATGCGGCACCGCGTTTTAGGCCAAGTAGCCCAGGAAAGGTTGCCGTGGGAGAATGGCACGAGAAGAAGCGAGGCAAGATTATGACGTCACGGAGTGATACAGCGCATGACTTCATCGGGATCCAATCAAAGCAAGCGTGGCGGCGGGCAACTAGGGGCACAATTTCGGCGCCGATTATCTTCTCGTTCTCTCAGTTCGAGCTGTTTTTGCTTTGTTCTTTTTTTTTTTAAATGAGTACCAAATGTCATTTCCAAACTTTTAAAGAAAGCAATAAAAGTAATATTTACTAAACGAAAGTAAGTTCAATTGATATGAAATTCATAACTAATATATTGTTAAATGTAAAGAGGATAGGGGTCCTGTTTGATTTTATTTTGCGTTAAAATCTTGTGGATAAAAATAAAAAAATCTTCCGGATTTTTTTTCTCGGAGGTTGGCAGGTATGTAATTGTGATGCTATAGTGGAGTGGAGAAGTAATGTGGTGCTTTAAAGTGCTTTGTTTTGATTTCTGTTTTGGAGTGGGAGCCCCGTAACTAGGTCTCCCGCATTTCGTAACCATATTGCTCGGCAATTCCCGTCATCCGAATAATAGTATTTTCGATTTTCAGCACGAGAAGGGCCAGGGCCTGATAGAGGAGAACGAGGTGTATGCCAACACCCTGGCAGGTGTCTGGATAACCACCGGAAGCATTCCAGTGCTCAGGAGGAATCGGATACACAGCGGGAAGCAGGTGAGCATTTTCCCGATAAAAACTCCAACTACACAAAAAAATTTAAATAGATAGCAACGTACTTGCCAACTCTACTGTTTTTAACAAGAAACTCCCATTTTTTGCTTCCATTTCCCAATTTCCCGTTTTTTACCATTTGCTTCCGTTTTTGCAGTCAATCATCAAAAAGTTTCACTTTCTTCTCAATAGATGGCGCCCCTTTCTAGTCTACCAACGTCATTGAAAAAGAATTTTTCCAATTAATGACTCCGTTAGTAAAAGTTAATTTTTTGGAAGCTTTCCACATCGCATGTTCGACGAAACGCGTGCTTTGCCGAAAATGGCGGCAGATTTCGATCCCTTTGCATCTTGAATATATTTCATTTATTTTGAAAGTTTGAATTTGTTTTTACATGTGCTGCCCTATATCTAGTTATTTTATATTTTATTTTCATAAAATATTTTTTTTTGGGGGGTGGGGGGGATATTAGTAAGTTTTTTCGATACCCATGGCTCTGAGAGGAACCAAACCTAACTACATTGATGAAAAAAATTAAAATAGATAGCAACGTACTTGCCAACTCTACTGTTTTTAACGGGAGACTCCCGTTTTTTGCTTCCATCTCCCGATTTTCCCGTTTTTTACCATTTTCTCCCATTTTTGCCGTCAATCATCAAAAAGTTTCACTTTCTTCTCATTAGATGGCGCCCTTTTCTAGTCTACCAATGTCAGGGAATAAGAATTTTTTCCTATTAATAACTCATTTGGTAAAAATTAATTTTTTAGAAGCTTTCCATACTGCACGTTAAAACAAAGCACGTGCTTTGCCGAAAATCAATGGCAGCCGATTTCAATCCTTTTGCATCTCGGAAATATTTCGATTATTTTTAATGTTTTAAGTTATTTTAACATGTTCTACCCTATACCTATTTATTTTATATTGTTATTTTCATTATAAATTGATTTGCTTTTTTTTTTTCCGATTTTAGTAAACAAATTTTTGTAGCTACTTTACTGGTGGAGACTGGATAATATACGAAACTTTAAGCAAATTCACTCCTTATTATTTAGTTTTTCCTTTGCTACAGCTGTATTTATTACAGCGGGAAGCAGGTGAGCATTTTCCCGATGTGCATGACTCCCAGAGGAACCGAATCCAACTACACTGATGAAAAAAATTAAAATAGATAGCAACGTACTCGCCAACGCTACTGTTTTTAAATATTACTGTTTTAAAATTACTGTTTTTAAATATTTATTCAAAAATTTTTTTTTATTAGATCAAATACTTGTTAACAGGCTAGATAATAGTGCTAAAGGTGCAGATAATTAGTTTATCTGTACATGTATATAACAAAAACAAATTAATACATTTTAGCTTGACTTCCCTCTATTTAAATACTTTTAATGTGTATTCATTTTTATATGTTATTCATTATTATATGTGTGTATATATATATAGTATGTAGTTTGCTGTAGTATAGCATATTACGGCTCTTGTCCCAAAAATCCAATTAAACCAACCATTATATATATATATATATATATATATATATATATATATATATACAGTCGGACCTCCATATATCGAAGTAGCAAATTGCCGGGAAAAAATTCGATGTATAGAAACGATCTTATTTTATACTAAAAATCTCCTAAAACATTAAAATTAAAGCTAATGAATGAACCCAATGTATTAATCTATGAAACCCAATTTCTAATTTATACGAGCATCGAAATTAAATGAAAGTTAATAATTAAAAAAAAAACAGAAATGACAAATTTTTGCGCCTTCATTCTTCGATAATTCAACTTTATCTGCAACATGAGGGGATTTTTGTTTTGACGATGTAATCAAGAGAAAAGTAAAAAAAAAAAATCTACTTAATTTGAAGGATTTTTACTGAATCTAAAAATACTAGGAATGATAATCAATTGACAAAAGGGACGACTTGAAACCGACTTTACAATGTTTCTTGTTACAACTAAGATTTGAAATAAACTTGAGGGAATTTAAGAACTCCAGAACGAAATGACGACCTATCTATACACCCCTCAACCCCAGATTCCTTATGAGTTTCTTAGCAACCTTTAGCGAACATAATTTTCTCCCCTAAACTCTATTTTTCGTGAGAAAAAGTCTAAAATGGAAAAAAAATCTTCAAATGTCTTGAACAATTTTCGATATATAGAGATTTTTTCAATATGTAGAAGTTCGATATATGGAGGTTCAACTGTGTATATATATATATATATATATATATATACACACACACAGGTATGGCATGTGTAATATGGATTAAAGCGACCGTATTTGCCGCAGACAAATTTTAGGTGACAAAAAGTTTTGTCACAGATTCCTGTTGAGTTTCGTAGCAAGCTTTAGCGCACATAATTTTCTCTAAAATGAAAAAAAAAAATCTTCGAATATCTCGAAAAAAATTTCGATATATAGAGATTTCTTCGATATATAGAAACAATTTTTTCTGTGTAATGAACATAGAACTATCTGGGATTTCGATATATAGAAAATTTTGATATGTAGAAGTTCGATATATGGAGGTTCGACTATATATATGTATATATACCTATATACACACACAGGTATGACATGTGTAATATGGATTAAAGCGACCGTTTTCGCCGCAGATAAATTTTAGGTGACAAAAAGTTTTGTCGCAGATCAATGAGGAATATTCTGCTACAGGGTAGCACAGCATATACTCCTCCATTTTTCCATGTAATCTTTATACATAAAGGGCTACTTCTGTCCGGGGTAAACTTCAAAACTACTGGAGGGATTTTAACCATTTTTTCACCATTGATAGCTACATAATCAGGGAACAACTTAGGCTATAATTTATTGCTAGGAATCTTATTTTAAAAACGGCGTGATCGAAAACTGCGAATGTCATGTAATTTCCACATCAAATGATTAAAGATTAAACCCATTGTTTCGAAAATTCGTTGCCTAACAACAGCAACATTAAAAGTAATCATAATGTAAATTTTGAATCAAGGCTTCTCCGGAGCAAACACGAGTCTAAAGTCGTTTAAAACGTTTGGAAACTCACTTTTTGCACACTTAGGTAAACATAGTAGAGAGCATTTTTTCTTTTTTTGTTTGTGTGTGTGTGTACTATTTAAGTAAATAAAGCGCACAGTTTTTTTTAGTGATCTTTGTTTTTCTTAGATATATTTTGGAAATTCTTCAAATTTTTATATGCTTCACTTTGCGCTTTCGTTTCTAAATGAATACTCTTTCGTTCTTTATACTTATTGCCGTTTTACTTTTATGGGTAAGGAAGAAGCTCGATTTTTTTTTAATGACGTCAAAGCGGTGTGTTTCGAGTTCTTTCAGTTAAAACAGAAAACGAAAAAAAGTAGCGATCGCTTCTCACAATTATTACTGACCCAGGCAGTGCCGGGTATTTTTGCTAGTCTTGCATAATGGTTTGAAGTTGACTGAATTGTGTGTTTTTTTTTTTTTTTTTTTGCTCCAGGTGGGAGTGTACTTCTACGACAATGGCCATGGAAGGCTGGAAGACAACGATATCTTCAATCATCTGTACTCGGGGGTTCAAATCAGGTGAGAGCTCGTTGCTTTCGGAATACACATGTGTGACTTCTCTACTATTTCACTGAATTAGTGGTATTTGCATTTTTTTTTTTTTTTAAATTCCTTTTAACATTTTTTATCAGGGTTGCCACGCCACAGGGAAACCTGAAGAAACAGGGAAAATCCAGGGAATTCAAAAATCAACAAAAAAAAACAGGGAAAATCCAGGGAATTTCGAAAATTTCCTCAAAAACCTGGAAAATACAGGGAATTTTTTTTTTCCTTCTTACATTATAGTTACAAAAATCAATTCCCAACTATATAAACTACCAAAAATTAAATGAATAGTAATAATTATAATGAGAATATGAATAAAGTTCAGAAATAAAGTATAATAAAAAATGGTAATTTTGCTTGAAAAATTTTTTTTCAAAGTAAATATTAAAATATTTATCATAAAAATAGAATCTTGAATTTCATGATAATTTAGAGTGTATGAAATGAGTCGTCAATAATCGTTGTTCTGGGTCACTTATACACTTTTAGGTCCATGGCTAAGAGAAGGTTTTTTTTTTTTTTTTTGAATAAAAAGTTGAATATATTCAACCACCATGCCATTATTTCAGTTATTATGAATTCTTATTTATTTAGAAATTTGTGTTTTGTTTTTTTACCCTGTGGTGAAATGATCAAGATATTAATGTTCTTTTCCAAATAATCAGTGCTCGCTCGTTTGTAATGTTTTATTTTCATAGAGGGAAAACACAGGGAATTTTTTTTTTCCAAAATTGAGTGGCAACCCTGTTTATGAACTTTGAAAAATTCATTAAATTCTTGTAGGTTGAATAAGTTTCCACAATTTCTAGCACATTTTAGTGAACTGCAAACTTATTTTGGAAACATACCTACCGAGAACATGTGCATTGCCAACACTTTCGTTCTGTGTTTGAGATTTCAATCTTTGTGCATCCTGCAAATATTTCAACTTTTCTTTGTAAAAAGAAGTGTATGTCTTGTAAAGGAGCCTCAGTTTTTGAATAATTAATTTAGTTTCAAAAATTTAAAAGTATATTCAGTTGAAATAAATAAATTATTGAGTTTAAGTTTTGAGTAAAAATACTAAGGAAATGTATTTAAGGATGTGCAAAATAGGTATAAAAGTAAAATGTCAAAATTTTATTTTTATTATCTTGTTAAACTCGATTCTGAAAGTCATTTAAATCCCTGAAAATATTCATGAATCATAGAACATTTGTAATCTACTGGGTGATTCAAAAAGAATAGTGGGCTACGGATTGGAGAATATCGAGCCTACGACTCTCGAAAGAAATAGCAAGTTTTACAGTATCGATCGGCTTTCACTTGATGTGCCCACATTCTATTTATCACTCGGTCGGCAGGGCCCAATACAGGCTGATTTTGCTACCGTTTTTCGGTACCTTCGCAAAAATCTTGTTTTGAAATCGGTACTTTCACAAAAATCAAGTAATAAAATCAGTGGCTTCACAAAAACATCGAACATTTCACAAAAATTCGCATTTTAAAATATAAAATTTGTTTCTCTGTTTAAAACAAAAATTACTCATAAAATAAAATTCTAAGCAAGTTTATATGAACAATCACTTAAATAGCAACCTTTTTGTCGTATTTTAAACTAATTTTTAGCTGTTTCTCGCCAAAGTTTATTAAGTAATATTATCTCAATCTTTTAACATCTGTTTTGAGGAACCGTTTTTCTCATCATTTCCTATATTGTACACAGTACATAGACCATTAAGCTGAAATGACGATGGTATTTTTCGTACTTCTTAGGTTTTTCATCCCCCCCCCCCCAAAAAAACGAAACATTTTAAAAATAATACTAGATGACATTTACACTTTTCGAACTAAAATTTCACTTGTTCCACTACTTCTTTTACACAAAAAAGGATGCGTCTAAAATTTCACAAAAACGATGCTGATAAAAAAAAACTTTCACAAAAATAGAATGATGCAATACTTTCACAAAAATAGGTAACGAGAAAAAAAACCTGGATTGGCCCCTGGTCGGTCAAAATGGCCATTGAACGGCACTCCATTTAGCACTTTATGATTACTCCCTCCTCTATGGTCACTGGACCTCACACCACGTGGTTTTTTCCTGCGGGGATATGTCAAGGAAACTTTATAGCACCTTTACCTGCTAATCCTGACGAACTGGTCCTGATCATTCAGCTCATCAAAGTCCCTCATGACAATAGTATTCACATGTTTTTGACATCATTATTCTCATTGGAGTACTCCTTTAAGAGATTTGAGGGTGTTTTCTTCGAGGCGATCATCAATGGCATCCAATTGCAGGTAAGTCTTCAACGGCAGGGTTCGTACTCTCCTTCAAAACTCCTCCAATGCTCCTTCATTTAGGAAATTAATCAATCCTTCATTAGGAAAGGGCCCTTCAAACTCCTTCATTTTGGTTTGAACTCCTTCAAAACTCCTTCTTTTTTAGAGTTCAAGACTACATAATCTTCCTCTATGACAGAAACTTAAAATACTTCGATCGACAACTAACTTTGTCACAAAGGCGATCTTAATGTAGTCATTTCGTGCATTTATTTTTTTCGATTTACAAATGGATCGTCGTTTATTCATAAAAGTTGAAGGTGAGAATTTTATTAGAAGACTAAGACGTTTCATAAGAGTAAAATAAAACATGCTAAAATGGTGCTTGGCTATCTTTTCAAGTTAAATGATTATTGTTGTTCCCTCCACCACACTCTCAGCAGCAAAAGTCAGATTGTCTTATTATTATTTAAATATTTAAAAATACATAAGTAGACGTATTATATTGAGTGACTGCGTTTGAAAAAAAAAACAATTATTTAGTTAACTGCAGTTATGATGTTGTAAAAAGGGTCATCCACAAGTGATGTCATGTTTTGAGGAGGAGACGGGCTCATGACATTGTGACAAGGGGAAGAGAGAGGGTGACAAAAAGTGACATCACACAGTTATTGTAACAATATGTTTGTAAAAAATATGACGTGACAAGGGGAGCAGTTTGGGGTGAAGTGTGACACTTTGCAATAAGGGTGCAGATGGTCAAATATATTGAAAAAAAGGGTGACATCATTTAATGACACTCCATTAGTACTCCTTCAAAATCTCATGTTACTCCTCCAAAACTCCTTCATTTTATTTCTGAAACTGAGTACCAATTCTGAACGGGCTGTCTTGTATATTGTATGTTGTTCTGCCTTAGGGGTGGTAAGTCACTGCTAAATACCATTGATTTATTTCTTATATCGTTAATATAATCTAGAGACTTGAAATTAGTTTTTTGTTTTCAATATTTATGCATGAATACACATTTTATGTGAAAATGGCATAACAGTATGTGAAAAATGTTTTTGTACCATCAAAAATACAGGCGTCCCTCGTACAGCACGGTACTTGTACAACACGGTTTCGATATTACGCGGTACGAAACTTGAATTTAATACTTCATGGTTTTGATGTAACTCGAATATTATGTTTAAAAAAGATGGAATTTTTGTTTAATACATTCTGTTAATGTTTAATTTTTAATATCTTGTTTTAAAAATTAAACATTAACAGCATTAACAACATTACAACATTAATTTACACATTAACAACATTAATTATCAGGGCCCAATACAGGCTGATTTTGTGACCGTTTTTCAGTACCTTCACAAAAATCTTGTTTTGAAATCTGCACTTTCACAAAAATCGAGTAATAAAATCAGTGGCTTCACGAAAACGTCGAAAATTTCACAAAAGTTCGCATTTTAAAACATAAAATTTGTTTCTCTGTTGAAAACAAAATATACTCATAACATAAAATTCTAAGCAGGTTTATATGAACAATCGCTTAAATAGCAACCTTTTTGTAGTATTTTAGCTCATTTTTAGCTGTTTCACACCAAAGTGTATTTATGCAATAGTATCGCAATCTTTCAACATCTGTTTTGATTAACTGTTTTCCTCATAATTTCCTATATTGTACACAGTACATAGACCATTCAGCTGAAATTACGACGGTATTTTTGGTAATTCTTAGGTTTTTTAGCTCCCCCCCCCCCCCAAAAAAAATACGAAACCTGTTAAAAATAATACTAGCTGACATTTACACTTTTCGAACTAAAATTTCACTTGTTCCGCTACTTCTTTTACAAAATTCAGGATGCGTCTAAAATTTCCCAAAAACGATGCTGATAAAAAAAACTTCCACAAAAATAGAATGATGCAATACTTTCACAAAAATAGGTAGCGAGAAAAATATCCTGGATTGGCCCCTGATTATAATAAGTGCGTACTTTGTTTTTACGAAACTTGGCTTCGATACAACTCGATTCACATTATTTCGAAGTCCCGTATAACACGGTTTCGATATGACACGATGCATCTGAACCTGATTTTTCTCATGCACATTCATAATTAATATTGAAAATGTGTCTCGTATGACATTTTTGTGAGAGTATTGCATCATTCTCTTTTTGTGAAAGTTTTTTTTTTTATCAGCATTATTTTAGTGAAATTTTAGATGCATCCTAATTTTTGTAAAAGGAGTAGTGGAACAAGTGAAATTTTAGTTTGAAAAGTGTAAATGTCATCTAGTATTATTTTTAACAGATTTCGTTTTTTAGGGAGGGGAGGGGGAGCTAAAAACCTAAGAAGTACTAAAAATACCATGGTAATTTCAGTTGAATGGGCTATGTACTGTGTATAATACAGGAAATGATGAGAAAAACGGTTCCCCAAAACAGATGTTTAAAGATTGTGATACTATTGCATACATACACTTTGGTGAATGCTAAAAATGAGTTAAAATGCTACAAAAATGTTGCTATTTAAGCGATTGTACATATAAGCCTGCTTAGGATTTTATTTTATGAGTCAATTCTGTTTTAAACAGAGAAACAAATTCTATATTTTAAAATGAGAATTTTCGATGTTTTTGTGAAGCCACTGATTTTATTACTTGATTTTTGTGAGGGTACCGAAAAACGGTCGCAAAATCAGCCTGTATTGGGCCCTGGCTGAAGTATCGTTTGTCTCCCCCCAGGACGGGCAGCAACCCCATCATCTGCCGCAACAAGATCTGGGGTGGCCAGAACGGGGGCGTCCTGGTGTACAACGGGGGGCTGGGCATCCTGGAGCAGAACGAGATCTTCGACAACGCCATGGCCGGGGTGTGGATCAAGACAGACTCCAACCCCACCCTGCGCAGGAACAAGATCTACGACGGGAGGGACGGAGGGGTCTGCATATTCAACGGAGGGAAAGGTGAGACACTTCTTTTCTTTTTCGAATCGGAAAAGTCGGAGCTTTTTGATTTAATACAGATTTTTTTATTTAATCGAAAAAGTCGGATTTTTTATATGATTTTTAAAAAAAATCAGAAAAGTCAAATTTTTTCATTTAAATCGGATTTTATTCACTTAAATCGGATTTTTTAAATTATTTTTTTAAATCAAAAATTTGGATTTTTTAATTTTTTTAAATAAAAAAAATTTGGATTTTTTTATAAATTTAAAACATTTTTTTTATTTAATTCGGATTGTTTTAATTTGAATCGGATTTAAAAAAAAAAAATTTTAATCAAAAAAGTCTGATTATTTTTTTTTTAAATTTTGAATTTAAAAAAAATTGGATTTTTGTATTTAAATCAGATTTTTTTTATTAAAAAAAAATCAGAAAATTCTGATTTTTATATATATATTTTTTTAATCAAAAAAGTCGGGGGGGGGGGGGTATTTAATTTAGATTTTTTTATTTGACTCGGATTTTTTAAAATTATTTTTTTAATCAAAAAAGTCAATTTTTTTTAATTTAATTCGTCTTATTTTTTAAATTTAAAAAAATCGGATTTTTTTGGTTTAAATCAGATTTTAAAAAAATTAAATCAAAAAAGTCGGATTTTTTAAATTTTAAAGGGTTTTTCTTTATTTAAATCAGATTTTTTTTAAGTTCAAAAATTTGTGGATATTAATTACTTTACATTTGCAGTAAACTCCCGATTATCTGTGATTTTTTTTTTAACCGGTATTGAAATGCTTTTTAAACTTATGATTGTTATTGTATTGATTGTTATTGATTTATTGTTCATTTTTAGCTTTTACATATGTATATTACTTGCATTCAATGATAGTAGATGGAATGTAGCAATGTTTTTAGCAAAAATGTAAATATATGTGTGAGTGTTATCCATATTTTTTAGATATTGTATTCAGTAGTATCATTTTTTAACTATTATTCGGATTATTCCCAGTTACCATGCCACCCTATTCCACGGATAATCTGGAGTTTACTGTATAAACATAACAAATTTCATACAGTAGATGAATACATTTAACTTTTGAAATTAAGTTCTCAACTATTCAATAATATTTTAAGATTTATAAATACATTACAATGCTTAGATAAGATGCCATTTTGTTCTATGCTTTGCTAAAAGATAAGGTTTCCATTATCATGTATGTTTTTAATGTAAAATAATATGTTGAACAATTACTTTTCTGAACTATATGAGTCATGGTGTGTAAGAAAAACTCCAAATTTTTATTTTGTTCTAAACTGTAATTTTGGAGTAAGGAGTTGTTTGGAGACACAGAAAGAGGGACCTATGTAGTTTTGCCTCTTGAAGTAAAGATAGTATAATGCAGTGTAGTTAAATTTAAAGCAATACATTCTAAAAATGCGAAATTATTTTATAAAAGTAAAATCAACTGATTTTAATTAATGATTTCGTTTTAAAAAAACCACTTAGTTCAAATCAATTGATTTAAATCAATTTTTTTAAAAAAAATCACTTGATTTAAATCTTGATTTAATTACAATTTAAATCAAGCTGATTTAAATCAACAAACCCCGCTTTTTTGTGCTGATCTTAAATATGGGATATCTATCAAAATATCGGATAGGATATCTATCAAAATATCGGATACAGTCGAACCTGTTTATCTCGAAAACCTGTCTATCTCGAAATTTTTTAATTTTCCTGCATTTTCAGCCAAAATTCAATGTATTTTCCATGTTTATCTCGAAAAAATTCCTGAATACCTCTATGCCTCGAATTCCAGCAATGCTGACATTTTTGAATTTGAAGCCCAGCAATCTTCAAAACAACAAAAAAATTTCTTAAACACAGAAACAGTAGCATTGTCCTCAAGGGCAGAGAAGGCAGTGTAAAAAGGGAGAAATACGCCCTTTTTCCAGACTAACGAAAGGACAGTCATTTCTTGGAAGCAGAGCAGAGGGCACAGAATGGGACAGTGACAAGAGGGCTGGGCTTGTCTGATTTGACATATGGGGTGACTTTTTTAAGTTTGTGGTTAAAGGTCATTCAAATTAAAACCTGTTTCACTATTTGGTTTTTCGGCCCTAGTTCGGCCTGGTGGGAATCGACCTATATCTAGGATTTTGTCCAAATCCGTGACCCTGAAGGTCGTGCCGTTTGGTAGTTAGTATAAAACAGTAGAATAAATGCCTAACAAAACTAATACGGAAGAATTTTAATCTTTCGCATCTGGTATAAAATTCAAGTTTTCATCATCAGATTCCAAATTTCAATAAGTTTCTGAAAACCTCCGTATCTCGAAACCTCATTATCTCAAATTGTTTTTCCTTCCCGTGAAATTCGAGATAGACAGGTTTGACTGTATTTTCAACTTTTTCGAAAATGTGACGTTTTCGAACCCTGGCAAACTGTCCATGTCCTGCAGGTGTCCTGGAGGAGAACGACATCTTCCGCAACGCCCAGGCCGGGGTCCTGATCAGCACCCAGAGCCACCCGGTGCTGCGGCGCAACCGCATCTTCGACGGGCTGGCGGCGGGGGTGGAGATCACCAACAACGCCAGCGCCACCCTGGAGTACAACCAGATCTTCAACAACCGCTTCGGGGGGCTCTGCCTCGCCTCGGGGGTCAACCCCATACTCAAAGGTACGCTCCCTCTCTCTGATCTGTCGTCGGTCAGGAAAAGTTTTTTTTTTGTAATTCTCCTTGAAAAAGTTTTCTTTAAACATACTTGCCGACTCTACTGTTTTTAACGTGAGACTCCCACTTCCGTCTTCCGATTTCCCTGTTTTTACGATTTTCTCCCATTTTTGCAGTTTTTTTAGTCAATCATCAAAAAGTTTCACTTTCTTCTCAATAGATGGCGCTCTTTTCTAGTCTACCAATGTCGGGGAAATAATGTCAAATTTATTACCTTGTCATACTTGCCAACTCTGCAAGTTTTGACGGTAGACTCACGCTTCCATCTTCTGATTTCCTGATTTTCTGTTTTTCACCATTTTTGTAGTTCTTTTCAGTCAATCATCAATTAGTTTCACTCTCCTCTCAATAGATGGCGCCCTTTTCTAGTCTACCATTATCAGGGAAATAATGTCAAATTTATTACCTTGTCGTACTTCCCAACTCTATAGTTTTGATGTGAGGCTCCCATTTTTTGCTTCCATCGCCCAATCTTCCATTTTTCACTATTTTTGCAGTTTTTTTCAATCAATCATCAAAAAGTTTCATGTTCTTCTCAATAGATGGCGCTCTTTACTAGTCTACCAATGTCGGGGAAATAATGTCAAATTTATTACCCTATCGTACTTGCCAACTTTACAAGTTTTGACGATAGACTCCCGCTTCCAGCTCCCAATTTCCCGTTTTTGCAGTTTTTTCAGTCAATCATCAAAAAGTTTCACTTTCTTCTCAATAGATGGCGCTCTTTTCTAGTCTACCAATGTCGGGGAAATAATGTCAAATTTATTACCTTGTCATACTTGCCAACTTTACAAGTTTTGACGATAGATTCCCGCTTCCAGCTCCCGATTTCCCGTTTTTGCAGTTTTTTTAGTCAATCATCAAAAAGTTTCACGTTCTTCTCAATAGATGGCGCTCTTTTCTAGTCTACCAATATCAGGGAAATAATGTCAAATTTATTACCTTGTCATACTTGCCAACTATACAGTTTTTGATGGGAGACTCCCATTTTTTGCCTCCATCTCCCGATTTTCCGTTATCCACCATTTTTGCAGTTTTTTTCAAACAATCATCAATAAGTTTCACTTTCTTCTCAATAGATGGCGCCCTTTTCTAGTCCTCCACCAACGTCAAGGGAAAATAATTTTTCCAATAAATTTTGGAAACTTTGCACGTTGCATGTTCAACGAAACATGTGTTTTGCCGAAAATGGCAGCAGATTTCAATCCTTTTGCATCTTGAAAATATTTCAATTCTTTTGAAAGTTTGAAGTTATTTTAATATGTACTACCCTATACCTACTTATTTTATATTTCATTTTCATTATATATTGAATTTTTTTTTTTTTTTTGTTTAGTAATTAAATTTTTGTAGCTACTTTTTTGGTAGAGACTGGGGAATGTGCAAAACTTTAAGCAAATCCACTCCTTATTATTTGGTTTTTCCTTTGCAGTTAATTTTTCTTGCTGCTAGCAATTAGCTTACGTCTGTGAGAAATCCCCATTTCACTTTAAATTTAGAATTCATGTTATTAAGAGTGCAATTTAATAATTCTGTTGTGAAGATATGTCGCTGGTGAATCACCTATATACCTTTAGTGGAATCTCCTTTTTTTTTTTTCTTTAAAGGTCGGCAAATATGTTTAAATTAAATGTTGTGGAAACCAAAAAATTGTTATAACTTGCCAACTGTTCGGTTTAAAACGGGAGATTCCCGTTTTACTTTCTTCACAATAGATGACACCAATATGGAGTAGAATTCCATATAAAGTAAAAGAATATGAACTGAAACCAATAACCCCAGGGATAGGAATTTTTCAGCTACTCCAAAATAGATCTGTAGCTACGCCAACTTGCAGCAAAACAACATTTATAGGCGATACCTCACCATACTTTTTCTTTGAAAACCCGACAAAGTCCGAATTTTTTGGTGTCAAATTCAGTGTACTGAAGGAATTGGCTTGCTTACGAATTTTACTTTTAATATTTTTTTTCCAATTAATAGCTTGTTTAATAAAAATTTATTTTTGGAAACTTATCCACATTGCGTGTTCAACAAAGCACGTGCCTTGCCGAAAATTGCAGCCGATTTCAATCCTTTTGCATCTTGAAAATATTTCAATTATTTTGAAAGTTTGAAGTTATTTTAACATGTATGCTACCATGCCTACTTAATTTATATTTTATTTTGATAATTTATTTATATTTTTATATTTGATATTTTTGATTTTAATTAGTATTTTTATATTTGATTTTAATTATTATTTTTTGGTGGTTACCTTTTTGGTGGAGATTGGGGTACATACTAAATTTTAAGCTCTCTTAATTATTTCATTTGCAGTATTTTGTATTTTTCTTACTCATTGCTTATATCTCACACACAGCAATTAATATTTCCTATTAACTTTTTATTTCCTCCAAAGTTTCCATATGGATCCTCTTGTTTCGTTATTGTTTTGTTTATTTTTACAGTCATTTGGCTGGCGTATAATAGTGTATCTTAGATGTATGTCTCAGTGCAGTAGTGTCCGACCTACGGCCATGTAAAGTCTGAAGCTATTCGATGTTGCCTTCTACGTTCAATGTTATGAATCGAAAACCATCTCCTGTAACCTTCCAAAACGATCGGCCTCTGGTAACTGGATGCTTCACTTGCCAAATCGATTTTAACTCCATAAAACAAAATGTTGAGAAAAGTTATGAAGAAGATGGTGTAAATAGGACCTCGTGTTACATTACCTGCCATGACATGGTCAGAAATGTACTGAATCAAATCTTTAATATAATTTCACATCCTAAGCATTGATTAAGCACTATTAAAGTAGAAATGAGGATTTTTTTTTTTTTTAAATAGAGTTAACCGATTTGGATTAGCATCCAATTAATGGTGACAACGGTTCTTGGTTTGAAATTTTCTTTTTTTTTACACATTTTTCCATGCTATCTAGGAAAAATAAGTGCATTTTACTTTTGTATGCAGTCAGGTCTTCAATATTCATCTTAATGTGAGATGCCAGGCGAAAAAGGTTGGATACCACTGTCTTAACTGCTATATATTTAACAAAAAAGTTGGTGTTTTTGTCGTGCTGTTGGAGATGACATGACTCTTGTTCCTTTGCAGGCAACAGAATCTTCGAGAACCACAACGCGGTGGAAAAGGCCGTGAACAGCGGCCAATGCCTGTACAAAATTTCTAGTTATACAAGTTTTCCAATGCACGACTTCTACAGGTGAGTTCCCTCTGTGTGATATCAGGACTGATGTGACTCCCCTCAAGATCTTTTTTTCTCTCTCTGTTGGAGCTGTTTAATTTTAGTTTTATTCATATTACAGGGTTCAGACCCCGAAGAGTTCCTATTTTTCCTACTTTTTAGAGCTCTCTCCTTATTTTCCTACTTTTTTCTTTTTTTTTTTCCTACTTTTTCTTTCTTTAGTACAGTAAAAGACCATTATAATGCCGACCTGTATAACGCAATTCTCTATAAACCGCACCACTTTTCAGAAGTAAACAATAGGTTTTTGAAGTTTAAAAAATCCCTCTGTTTTGCTTTGCTAACATAAAAATTGATAAGCAAATTGAATTTTGAAAGTTTTTTTATCTTTCCATCTTATTTCAAAGCTTTCAAATTGAAAATGAGTACTCATGGTAAACAGAAAATACCAGATGGCTCTTGGAAATGCAGCTGTTAGGCAAACCATGAAGCTAGCAGAAGTGCAGGATTTTGATTGTGAAACATATTTATCTGTGAAAGACTCATTGTAATAGTGGTGCTTTAACACTCATTGCAGATAAAACTCATTCTGAAGTGCTAATATACAGATGTATTCTGAATATTAGTTTCAAAATGTGTGAAACGACCTATATAATGCAATAACCTGTATAACGCAAAAGCTCTGGTCCCAAGGTGTGCGTTATAACGGTCTTCTACTGTATAGCACTTCTAATTGTATTTTGTAGTAAGTTACCGCCCTAAAGCCAGGGCTGAGGCAGAAATACTTAAAATACACCACCAGCTCAGTTATTCCATCCGAGGACTGCATCTGGTTTGCTAATTCTGCATTAGCTACCAGTTTGTTTGGCTCTCTCGGCTCCCTCGAGAGGATTTTCGCCTCCAGCTCATGCGATTCCTATTCCGGGCCGATGAGTGCTAAAACGCACGAAACTGCAGTTCTCGGATGGAATGACTCAGCTGGCGGTGTATTTTAAGTACTTCTCATTGTGCATTGATTCTTATTTTTACAATGCCACACTGATAATTTTCTGCATGTTTCAATTTTGAAAAGCAAAAGAAACAAGAAAATCCTAAGTTTTTAATTCACTGACGACAGTAATTTCTGTAGGGAACACTGCGGCATCTGCGTGTTCAAAAGTTAAATTTTCGTAAGTGACTTTTTTGCCGTTGCTGCGTTTATGAGCGACTTTTCTTTTTATCGCCCCGACTTCAGTCCTACTCTTTTAACGAATCAATAAAAAAAATAGAATCTGGCACGTTCTGATGCAATTATATATTATTTACTCGTCAACTAGAAGCTTTAGTTAAAGTAAACGGCCGACTGTTCGAAAAGTGCGGGGAAAAGCCGAATTTCCTATTCGCCAATTTTTTGTGTAGATGATTATGAGTGAAATGGAGCTAAATTTAAACAGATATGCAATGTAAAACCTTAAAAGGAACGTAAGGAAGCGAAAAATGAAAAACTTGTACACTGTACATATTTTATTGATGTTAGTACAAAAAAAAGCGAAAGATGGCAGAAATTCGCAAAAAAGGACCACTTCAAAAATAATTGCAGAAACTGAATTTTTTTCATGCATAAATATGATTGTTGTTCATTCTAAATCGTGAACTTGATTATAAAATTTATAAAATTTCATTTTCTTTCCTTGCAAAGAGTGCATTTGAAAAAAAAAAAAAAAAACATGGCAAAAATCTTAGATGGGCAAAACGTTCCCGTTTTTTTTTTTTTTTGGAGAAAAATTGGAAATTAATTGGCGATAATGTTGGTGTATGTGTGTGTATACATTTATGTACATGCATGCTACAAACTATTTATAGGAAATGAAAGAAAGACAAAAAATTGATTTCCCAATTTATAACACCTTGCTCAAAATGAATGGCTGAATTATAATTTGACCAGTTTAGGTAACGTTTAGTGTTTTCAAAGAATCACTAGGAGTCAGAAAAGAGAAAAAAAATTTTAATAGTAAAAGTTTGGCACATATTTCTAAGAAGGAAAAATAATATGCAGCAGAACCTAAATTAGCCGAGGTTTCTGTTTACGGAGCCGATAATCAAGTTCATGATAAACAAAATAATATAAATTTAATAAAATGGGCGATTCTCGAAAAAATGTCCAGTGTGTGACACTAAGTTTTTTTATTTTATTGAAGTAATTATTAATTAAATATGAGATTAACTGGTTATGCTTTGATAGTACATTACAGCATGTATTATTCCCAAACAGCATTATTTTTTGGAGACTTTGGTTAGCTGGAAAAAATTAAAAACTTAGCGTTACGCATTTTTTTGAGAATCGCCCAAATGATGAATTTTCAATTTGAAAATAAAAATATTTTCTGGAAACTTGCAATTTTTTAAATGCATCTTTCAATATTGAACTTAACATTGTAAAATATTCAATTGACGTTATTTTCCTATTTTAGTGTTTAAACTATAAGACATTGCTTTTTGTATCTTTATTTTCATCTTTGAAAAATATTGCATTGTGTTTTTAATTAACACATTTTAAAAGTTTGCGATCCTGTCAAGTTTTATAGAAATCAGATAATCAAAATTCTGCAGTAAACAGCAAATATTTTTTAATGCTTAGCACTGTGAGAAAATATAACTATTCATCTGCATTTTAATTCGTAAAATATCAGTTTTTCCAGATTTTTTTTTTCTGTGGCTTTAAAATTTCTGGAAATCTTACGACCCAAAGACATAGCTGCCAGCTTGTACGATTTAGCCATACATTGTAAGATTTTCGGACACTTTGTACGATTGTACAATCTTCTGGCAGATTTGTACGATTTGTGCGAGAACTGTGTATGTCTTAACCAAATAACAGCATGCAAAATATTTTAATATGTAAGAACTTTTTTAAAAAACTGTTGTTTTGAACAAGTTTTTGATAGACAATTTTCGAAAGCTGCGAAGTCGGCAACTTTTTTAAAGTTTAAGTTGAAAGAAATAAAAGTTTATTTACTTAGTTTAAAATTTATTTATTTTTTTGCTTATGAAAGCGCAGATCAAGTAAAGGTAAGGATTTGAAAATACAGTGAAGCACTGTTTATACGTTTTTGAAGGGACTGCATGAAAAAAGCGTACAAACGAAAAAAACGTAGGATAGGTATAGGTTAATGTGTATTAGACTTTGCAAGGACCAATTTTAAAAACGTATAACTGATAAAAATGTATAAAAGAGAAACGTATAAACGGTGCTTCACTGTATTATAATACTTGAAATCTCAATACTTTGCTTTATAATGATCAGGAAAAGGTAGAAATACAGTAGAAGATAGTTATAACACACACATTGAGCCCAGAGCTTTTGCGTTATACAGGTTTTGGCGTTATATAGGTTGTTTCACAAATTTTTAAACTAATATTCAGAATATATCTATATATTAGCACTTCAGAATTAGTTCTATCTGCAATGAGTGTTAAAGCACTAATATTACAATGAGTCATTCACAAATAAATATGTTTCAATTAAAAGAAAGTGCATTATCCTGCACTTCTGTTAGCTTCATGGTTTACCTAACAGCTGCATTTTCAAGAGCAATCTGGTATTTTCTGTTTACTCTGAGTACTCATTTTCAATTTAAAAGCTTTGAATTAAGATGGAAAAATAAAAAACTGTTTTAAAATTTAAGTTGCCTAACCATTTTTATGTTTGCAAGGCAAAACAGAGGGATTTTCCAAACTTCAAAACCTATTGTTTACATCTGAAAAGTAGTGCGGTTTATAGAGAATTGCGTTATACAGGTCGGCGTTATAACGGTCTTCTACTGTATAGCCACCGCTTAACATTGTAAGATTTTTTTTAAGTTGGCATGTTGGCAAAGAGCACTCGCTGTTGTCGTTTGTTTCGAGAGTGAACGTTTCTTTCTTTGTTCCCAGGTGTCGGACGTGCAACACAACCGACAGAAACGCCATTTGTGTAAATTGTATAAAGACTTGCCATGCTGGACATGATGTGGAATTTATCAGACACGATAGGTAAGCCCCCCCCCCCTCTCTCTCTGGCTTTCGAGACGATCGGTCTTCGTCTGGAAAACGAAAAAGTCTGCTGTATGATGATACGTGTTTCGGAAAAAATGTCGGGCCCAAATCCAAAACATGATTGAGCCTTTCATATTTTCCCCTTGAATTTTATTCCCTGAATGTCATTCTCATGAGTTGTTACAATATTTAAAATATATATATATATATACATGTGTGCATATATATATATCTAATTTGAATCTGACACTTTGAATTCGAATTATGTTTTTCGCAATCACAAGTTGCGACAGGACCTTACTCATTGGGGGCTATTGTTTCTAGAAACAGCTCCTGTCCCTCCAAGCCTACCCCTCCTCCTGGGCGGTTACGTGTGTATAGTTGCGTGTGTGTGTGTGCAGGCGTGTGTGTATGTGTATTAGGGTGTGTCTTATAATGCACTTTTTAAAATCGTTTTGAATTTCTTATGGGGCACCCCTTTAACTGCTTCCTTTTGATGAAAAAAATACACACATAAAAGTTTCATAGACTTTGAACATAATTTAGGGGGTGCTACTAGTGATTAAAATTACATTCATTGTGAAAAAAATGGTGTAAAAATCAACTCCCTAATATATCTTGTCATGCTTTTAATCAACATGAAGTTAGGTTGGTCGGGTTTAACATAACACAAATACCTATTTCTTATATATACGAGAAAATAATAAGCATTTCGTGGTTGTCATTTTATGTAATAATGTCAAAAAAGCATCCGAAAATTCGGTAATGCCATTCATATTACACTTTCGGTCTTTCACATTCAGCAATATTGTAATTTTCCTCTTTGTTACTTCCATGTGACAACACAAACTTTTCACTGATTGCTACTTATTATCCAGACTAAATAAATAAATTTAAAAAAAAGAGAGAGTTGACAAATTTTGCAGCAGTGGTAGCACCCTCTAAATATTATTCAGTTTTTATTTTTCAGATATGAGAAATTTTTTTTCATCCAAAGGAACAAAATGAGAGGGTGCCTCATGGAAAAATAACACCTTTAAAAATAAGACGCACCCTAATGTGTATGCACGTAGGCATGTGTATAAATGCTTGTGTGTGTGTAGGACATGGACGCCATTGACCAGGAGAAAGGGATCGGTGAAATGAAAGCAAAGTAAGCAATCGTGATTGCTCAACAAAAACATCTCGTTTTTTGTTCACTTTTTAAGTACGTCGGATCTCGATAACTCAAATATTCCATTATCTCAAAGTTTTCATTGGATCCCAAACTCTTAAGATTTTTGTGGAATAACTCGAACGTTTTAGCCGGTCCCTAATTATCGAGATTTGACTGTATTTTGGGATGAGATTTGTATTCATTAAATTCGCTGAAATGTGTGCATTTTTTTACAGGGCACTTGGGAATCAATAAGTTTAATTATTTGCTTATAAAAAGGACAGACTAACCTTTTTAATGAAGAAAATGTCTCTACAGCTTTAACAGGATTCCCACAGGCCCTCAAAAGCCTCTATTTTCAAATATGGTTTGTAGGGGCCCCTCTAAAACTCATATTTAGTAGTCAAAAGCCCTAAAAATTAATCAAAGGCCCTATTTTTTCAGGATTTCACAAACCCTTTGACACTTAATAAGGTCACATGTTATTTTTACGTATCTAAAATGGGGTTGTACATTCCACGTGGTAACAGAAACTAGATCGATTTGATTACTTTGTGAAAAGCATTTTATTTCATTAACTACAAACTGAAAAAGATATCAATAACACGTTAGTTTCTTAAGGCATTTCTTGTACAGAATACTTTCATGAAATGTTTAACTTATAATTTATTAGTTAATTATCTATTAAAAAAGAAATGTAGATATATAATACAAAAACTTTAATATTTTAAAGTTATTTAGGTTTTAAATTATTCAGCGTTAAAAGAGGTCTCAGCCGTAGCTAACATCTGATTGGCGGAGAGTGAGAAACGCATTTGCATAAGATGATTTCAGTGGACCAATCAGGTGTTGGCTGGAGATGTCATTCTGATTTCAATTGAATTTTCTTGAGTAACCATGTGCTCTAGTCTGTTCTAATCTGCAATGATCAATTTGTTTTTTTAGGTACTTTATAGTTAAAGATATGTCACTTGGTGCATTTTCTACTTTTATAGGGTTTAATTTATTTTTTACCAATCATTTTAAACAATTGTTCTATTGTCGGCAAGTTTAAACGATTCGCCTAACCGAGTGACGTAACTTTTACGGAAAAGTATCGCAAAATTAAAATTGTTGCTCGAATTCAAAAGTAATAAGTGACTTTATTTCATTATAAAATCAAAGTAACTTGTCTGTTTTAAATCAGCAGAGTGTAGAACCTTTCTGTAAAAACCTTTTATTCAACATAAAACACAACTTGCTGACACACTTTGCAACTGAACACATAGTGAAAACATGTGGCTGAAAGCCAACAGTTGTAATTGCAGTTACATGTGCAGCCAACACCTGATTGGTCCATTGACATCATCCTATTTAAATTAGCCTCTAGCTCTTGACCAATCACATGTTGGCTACAGTTAAGCTACAGTCTCTCTGTCTGGATGTTTAGATCTCTGGCACGCATAGATTTCATGAAATTCGGCACAAAGTTTGTAGCATGGAGATGTGCACTTCGAAGCGATGTTTCGAAAATTAGATTTAGTTCTTTTTCAATTCTAATTTTAAGAACATTTAACCGAGCAAAATTATCACAAGATGGACGAGTATGACCAAGTTATCACAACGTGGGCAAGCCAATTAACGATAAATTTACCATACGTTATTTTGTAAGTATACAGGCGAACAAAAAGACCTTTTAATTTTCTACTACGAGCAAAGCCATGTGGGTACCACTAGTTTTAAATAACGAAATACTTTAATTTTATATCTATTATAATAGATATTAATTAATAATAAATGTTTATTAATTAATATCTATTAAATATTAATAATTAATTATTAATTTTTGATAGATATTATTATTTAATTATAAAAAATAGTAATAATACCTATTAAATAATATTATTAAAATTATTTTATTAAAAATTAATAGTTTTAATAATATTATTTAATAGATATTATTAATATTTTTATAATTAAATAATATATTTATATTTATTATTTATTAATAAAAAATAATTATATTATAATTAAAAAATATATATTTATTAATAATTAATTATTAATATTTAATAGATATTATTATTATTTAATTATAAAAAATAATGATAATATCTATTAAATAATATTATTAAAACTATTAATTTTTAATAAAATAATTTTAATAATATTATTTAATACATATTATTATTATTTTTTATAATTAAATAATATATTTATTATTTATTAATAAAAAATAATTATATTATAATTAAAATATATATATTTATTAATAATATATGTTTATTAATTAATACCCATTAAATATTAATAATTAATTATAAAAAATAATAATATCTATTAAATAATATTATTAAAAATTAATAATTTTAATAATATTATTTAATAGATATTATTATTATTATTTTTATAATTAAATAATATATGTTTATTAATTAATATCTATTAAATAATATTAAAATTATGTTATTAAAAATTAATAATTTTAATAATATTATTTAATAGATATTATTATTTTGTATAATTAAATAACATATTTCTATTTATTATTTATTAATAAAAAATGATTAAAAGAAAAATATATTTATTAATAATGTATTTATTATTCATTTATATCGACATGAAGGGATATTCTGTGTTTCAGGTTCTTCTGCGACTGTGGCGCAGGCACCCTGAGCAACCAGTGCCAACTCCAGGGGGAGCCCACCCAGGACACGGACACCCTGTACGACTCTGCGGCCCCCATGGAATCCCACACGCTCATGGTCAACTAGTCAGGACATCTAGTCAGTGCGCCCAGAGAACACTTTTATACACGCACCTCTTTTTATCACCGCCATTGTACATACTCACATATCAATCATGTCGATACAAATTGTATTTAAGAAAAAAAAAATGTAATTAACAAATTTTCCCAGTGAAGTCCCCCGTGTCCTCATTTCCCTTTTGATTCCTCTGCTGATTTTCCAACGACTGATGACTCTGATATTCATTCGTGTGCATACAGTAGAAGACGGTTATAACGCACGACTTGGGACGAGAGCTTTTGCGTTATACAGGTTTTTTTACAGCCTTGTATTAAGTTGCTGCTTAAAAAGAGACTCCCTGCACAGTATATTAAATCCTTTCTCCTAAATCTGCAAAAAAAAAAAAATTTGACGAGCTCTCACATTTTTCCTCGAATCTCGGAAAAACAACCTTGGTGTAATATTGACGAATGTTGTTGATCGACATTCAATCTCATCCTAATGTCTAATACAGTAGAAGACCGTTATAACGCACAACTTGGGACCAGAGCTTTCGCGTTATATGGACTATTTCACAAATTTTGAAACTAATGGTTGAGAATTATGCAAACCTTAATATTGTTCAATATCGTCAAATATCGTGCATAGAGATTCACTCAAGAGGGGATGGCACAGATTTGTTTTCCCTGGAAAAAACTTAAATACTAAGTACTAATAAATACTAATATATAATATATATAAAAATAATATATATAAAAATAATATATAATAATATATAATAAAAATAATAAATAATATATATAAAAATAATTATATATAATATATATAAAAACTTAAATACTAAGTACTTTAGTACTAATTTTCAATTTAAAAGCTTTGAATTGAGATGGAAAGATGGAAATACTTCCAGTAGTCAAGACATCTAGTCAGTGTGCCGAGAGAACACTTTTATACACGCACCTCTTTTTATCACCGGCATTGTACATACTCACATATCAATCATGTCGATACGAATTGTATTTAAGAAAAAAAAATGTAATTAACAAATTTTCCCAGTGAAGCCCCCCGTGTCCTTATTTCCCTTTCCATTCCTCTGCTGATTTTCCAACAACTAATGACTCTGATATTCATTCAGGTGCATACAGTAGAAGACGATTATAACGCACACCTTGGGACGAGAGCTTTTGCGTTATATGGACTATTTCACAAATTTTGAAACTAATGGTTGAGAATTATGCAAACCTTAATATTGTTCAATATCGTCAAATATCGTGCATAGAGATTCACTGAAGAGGGGATGGCACAGATTTGTTTTCTCAGGAAAAAACTTAAATACTAAGTACTAATAAATACTAATATATAATATATATAAAAATAATATATATAAAATAATATATAATAAAAATAATAAATAATATGTATAAAAATAATTATATATAATATATATAAAAACTTAAATACTAAGTACTTTAGTACTAATTTTCAATTTAAAAGCTTTGAATTGAGATGGAAAAACTTCCAGTAGTCAAGACATCTAGTCAGTGCGCCAAGAGAACACTTTTATCCACGCACCTCTTTTTATCACCGGCATTGTACATACTCACATATCAATCATGTCGATACAAATTGTATTTAAGAAAAAAAAATGTAATTAACAAATTTTCCCAGTGAAGCCCCCCCCCCCCCCCCCGTGTCCTCATTTCCCTTTCAATTCTGGGCGTTTCCGTGATTTTCCAACGACTGATGACTCTGATATTCATTCAGGTGCATACAGTAGAAGACGGTTATAACGCACACCTTGGGACGAGAGCTTTTGCGTTATACAGGTTTTTTTACAGCCTTGTATTAAGTTGCTGCTTAAAAAGAGACTCCCTGCACAGTATATTAAATCCTTTCTCCTAAATCTGCAAAAAAAAAAAAATACTTTGACAGCTCTCACACTTTTCCTCGAATCTCGGAAAAACAACCTTGGTGTAATATTGACGAATGTTGTTGATCGACATTTAATCTCATCCTAATGTCTAATACAGTAGAAGACTGTTATAATGCACACCTTGGGACCAGAGCTTTCGCGTTATACAGGTTTTTGCGTTATATAGACTATTTCACAAATTCTGAAACTAATGTTTGAGAAGTATGCAAACCTTAATATTGTTCAATATCGTCAAATATCGTGCATAGAGATTCACTCAAGAGGGGATGGCACAGATTTGTTTTCCCGGGGAAAAACTTAAACATAGCTTTTACAGGAATCAAGGAAGCCGAGAAGAAGTCGCAAAAAGATTGGAGTTTGATTATGATTTTAGTGCTATACTTAGGTTTATTCAGGGCTGGTTTCTTGAGTGACTGACGTTTATTTTCGTTTTTACATTATTAATATTTAAAAATTGTTTTCTGTTAATATTAAGTCTCGGAGGTAAATAAAAATGAATGACGAGCGAAAAAGGCTGACTGCTTTTAAATAAAGGAAACATGCTAAATGGAAACATGTTAATAAACATTAAAAACCGAAAAACAAAAAAGAGTCATCAAAATTTTTTTAAACATATGTTTCTTTTTTCAAATGGGCAGTTTTCAAAAGTGGAAACTTTTGCAAAGTAATCCAGCTACAATTTACTAATGAAATACCATTGAACAGTGAGGAGTGGTAAGAACACAAGAGAGTGAACGCTGAACGTAATAACAGAGTAAATTATTCAAATCGTTGATTGGTAGATTGAAAAAAAAAAAAATAATAGAATAAAGATGCTGCTATAAATAAAGATGACAACTGATAAAATGGTTAACGCACAAGCATAGGCGGATTTAGAACTGAGTTCCTGGGGATTTGGAAAGAATCGTCGCTAGGTCAAAAAACTGGGGAGGGGGGAGAGTACGCTTTCGGCGGTCCGTTAATTATTTCAAACGCATGTTCCAATATGCAGAGAGAGAGAGAGAAGATCTGCCTTATGGTTCAGCAGGGATAGTCGTATTACTAGACCTTAGTACTAGCACGATAAATTTAATTGTAAGGATAATATTCAATCAGAATTAAGGGGTGTCGGAGGGCTACCTTCTTGCATTATTTTGAAATTACATACATAAAAACGCAGTTTTAGATTATATTTTAAGTTTGGGAGGATGGGGGAGAGGAGGTCCAAGATAGCCTCTCCCGATAATTTTTCCAAATTTAAGTTCTCAACACAATCGTACGTTATATTTAATTATGTTCAGAAGAGGGGGTACGGGGCTCACCCCCGGGAATTTTAAAGATTGTTATTTGAAAAGCACAGTTTTAGACGACCTATGGTGATGTTAAGGGAGGAAGAGACTCTTGGTCATCGTTCTATAATTTTTCAAAATGCAAACTTCAACCACGCATTCCCATTTGTGAATTATCCGTGATTGTGACACGTAAAGGGGAGTCTGGGGGCTCTCTCCCGGAAAAAATCTGAAAATTTTAGTTCGAAAAATGCAGTTTTAGATGATCTATGGTGATCAGTGGCATAGCTACACTTTCTGCCGCCCGGGGCGATTTATTTTATATCCGATGAACCGTTTTTTTTTATTGAAGTGAATGAATTACGAGCAGCATTTAATTATCAATTCCAGTTTAGTGAAACATTTTCTGCTCTTCAAATTGTATGTGAAACAATTGTCAGTATTAAGTAAGTCCATTTCCTAATTATGATATTTTTCTATTTACTGTGTATCCGATGAACCGTCTTTTTTTTTATTATTGAAGTGAATAAATCTCGTGTATTATTTTGTTTTATTTTCTGGTTAAATGTAACATTTTCCCCTTTGTATGATATGTATATATCTATCTTGATAGGTGTGAAAAGATGCATCACACGGTGTGATGCATATTTACTGCATAACACAGTGCATTGTGTACAATCCCTTAGATGCAATTCTAAAAAGAACTAACTTACGTAGTGCATGGTTCGAAGGAATCCCATTGCTAGTTTCAATGTGTGAATTTTAGGATGAAAAATCAGCCGATAAAAGTGGTAAACTGCAGCGGTGCCCACAGGGGGGGGGGGGATTATGGCGCAAGTTGCGCCATCGAAATTTTGGGGGGGGGGGGATTTTTTTTCCTGAAGGTTTTTTTTTCCTTTAGAACATGAAATTTTTTAATTTTGGAAAGAAAAAATATTCAAACTCATTCAACAAGAAATAAATGCATTAATAATACTTTTTCCGCGTACACTTCAGGGCCATCACCGTAGCCCCTCCCCCCCCCCCCCGTTTTTCAGAAGTGCGGCCGACAATTTCATTTTAGGGATGCAACTAACGAAGAAAAAGGAAAACTCTTCGTTGTTTTAAAAAATTAAAATAGTAATTATAAATGAACAATTGAAATAGTGCACTATAGTTGTACTGTAAACTGTACAATTGATCCAGGAATGATATTTAACTTTAAAAGACGCAGATGGTGATGATTTATGTGATATTTATTATGTGATTTCATAACGTTTCCATTCTTCCTGGTTTCTTAAATTTACAATACAAGAACAGCTTCCATTTTCATAATTTTTGCATTTTGCTTAGAAACTACTCTGTGAACTTTTACGGATTTCCTTTTCTTGCTTTTTAATTGCATTGCAGATATGGAAAATTCACTCATAACTAATTGTCGTGCTACCTGCGACGCATTTTATAATTGTTCAAGCACATAATCTTTAGCTTTTCTTTATTTGTCAGAAACTTTCTCTTTTTCATTCTAGCTTCAATCTTTAAATGAAACAGTGCTTTTATGTGTCATTATATTTCATCAACTTTCCCATATAGAATGGAAAAAAAAATGGAAAATGAGGAGTAGTTATTTGTATAAGCGATGTTTAAACTAGTACGGTGTGGGAACTTCCGCTCTCAGTGATGCCAAAGGGATGAAGATCCATTACACACCGTGATTCCCTTCGGAAAATTTTCGTGTTGCGGGCGGAGAATTCGCGTTAGGTCTAAAATTCTTTACCGGGGGGGAAAAATCGCGTTGTAGCGGGAGTCGACTGTAAAAGCTATTTTGATGAGGTATGATTTTCTCCTTTAAATCGCAATGTCTCGAAATGGTATTTTTGAAACTAAATGTTCCTTTTTCTCATAAATGAAATTGTTTCAGGGTTTGAAATTTTTACCACCTATTCCATACATCTAACTGCCTATACTGAATTAAATTTTTTCTCATATTCAAAAAGCATTTTTTATGGGGCTGATTTCGTGTTGCAAAATGGCATTTTTCGAAACAAATACAGTAACTTACACATTAGAATTAAAAAAAAAACCTAAGCTTTCTTTCTATAAAATTTTATTTCAGTATAGAGAAAAAAGTCTACTTAAGGTACTGAAAAAATTTCATAATTGTATTTTTAATAGATTTTCAGAAAAAGGTACATGAACCTGTGCAAATCAACATTGATGGTATAATGGGTACTGACTCCCCTTATTTGGTCACTTATTACAAAACTTTTATTCAGACCAGAATGAATTTTATGTTTATTTTATAAAAGTACTTACTCACAACTCAAATAATAACTGCGATTAATCTTACTGCTTTATATCAGCAAATTTCCTATAAACAGCGAGTTTCAAACTGAGACATTCATTTAAGCAGAAGGTTTTTAATTAATGAATTGAAGTCTAAGTAAACAACCAAAACCATTATTTGTTTTACACATGTGCTTGAAAAGGCTTTTGGAGAAAGGCAGAAATAAACTTTACTTTAAAAAATATTTTTTTTTTTTAAATCAACGTTAGCAGTTTAAAAAAAAAAAAATCTGCAGAGTCTATAATCTTTGTGAGATACCAGAGGGTGATATGACCCTTCAATTTGACAATAATTAACTAAAAACAGGTTTTATGGGTAAATGTTTGAAAATTTCCCCCGAAAAACTTGCTTTCTGCCATTTAAGTTAAATTGATCATCATTTCAAAACCACATATTGCATGTACATTAACTTTTCGAGGTTTATATCGCAGTATTTTGTTCAATTATCATGTTTGCAAAGTTTCAAATCTTTGAAGTTAATACTTTTTTCGCTAGAGCTGTTGGCGTAGATGAAAACTTTGAAAACGTGGTTATGAGAAAATCAAGAAATAAAAAGTAAATTTCAGTTATAAGGAGTGAATTTGAGTTTGGTAATTTTTTTTTTTCCAGTTTTCTCAATAACTCATCGATTAAAAAAAATGGATTTAGAAAGAACACTAGGGCTTTCTAAATTTCTCAAAATCGATTTTTTTTTTAAATTAGGGTGTTTGCCTACCGTAAGCAAAGTTGATCGAATTCCTTATAGTCATCCCTAGGCTGGTACTGTTTTTATATTTCAAAAAGAAAGCTTGATATTTCACCTGGATTGCTTATTTTGTTTTTAATCTTCTATACTTGCTTTGAATAGCTTCTTCTCTATATCATTCATCCTGAAATTCTTCAAAAATATCTGATTGAGGCAGGGCCGGACTAATACTCTGTCAGTCCGTGCCCCGGCACAGAGTAAAAATTTTTGAGGGGCGCAAAATTGCCGAATCAAAATGAGAAAAATATTTGCAACTAAGCGGCTGCCAAAAAAAAAAAAAAAAAAAAACTAAGTTCTCTGGAAAAAAAATACTGGCACCATCTACAAATGAAGAGGGCGCATCGTGATATCCCTTTAGCTATTATATTATCGTAGTCTGCACAAGTTTGAAGTAAAAGGTGTTAGTTCTTTTACTAATTACAGAGACTTTAAAATCATTTTAGATGAAGGAGAATCATCAATAGGATCAACGGCAGCAGGGGCGCCCCGAACTTAAATTTTTGGGAGGAGAGAAATTCTCTGCCGAACGGAGCTCCAAACTTTGCACAATGATAAATTATGGATTTGCACACATGTACTTACATCTCTAGTAAATAATTACATTTAGCAGCCAATTGATTTTACTTAAGTAACCCAAAAGGAAATCCTTCGTGGCGTTAAGGATTTAAAAGAAAAAATAACGAAAATGACAATTTTTTTCTGTAAAATTTGAGAACAAAATGCAAATTTAAAAAATAAATAAATAAATAAATAAATAAATATATATATATATATATATATATATATATATATATATATATATATATATATATATATATATATATATATATATTTATTTCAGAGAAAATCTGTACCAATAAGAAAAACCAACTAAGAGCCGCTGAGATGAATGTTTCAAACATCTTTAAACAGGAAAAAAAAAGCAACTGTAATAGGACTAACTTTCGCGAGCCGTAATTTGCACGAAAATGAAGATAACGGTGATTTTGCTAGCTGTAAATTTCGCAAATTTTTTGTAAGCAGAAGCGAAAGTTAAAAAATCCAACGTAAAAAGATTTTTCGCGAGGTTTAAAATTTTGATTATGACGGGGTTGCTAAAATTAAAGCCTCGCGAAAAAAGTGCTTTTACAGTAGTCATTGCAATTTGGAAACTCTTGGGAAGCTTTAGACTAAAAAATGTATTAAATTTATAAATAAACAAGATAGCGTCTGGGGAGTTGATGTTTTTCTGTTTCTGTTTTTCTTACTTTCATTTTTTTTCTTCTCATGAAAATCTCGCAGCTAAATGCTGAAAAATGTATGTGCCGCTGAAATATGGTTCAAACAGATAAAAAATCGAAGTAGAGAGAGACAGAGAGAAGTGAGATTTAAACGATTCTTATGAAAAGTCGCACCAAGAAGTTGTTAAATGGTTGAAAGGAAGAAATGAAGGTTAAAACAAGAATTCTGCAGGAGATTGAGGCACGATATTTAAAATGAAGCATAATAGAAAAAAAAATGACCATAGTTATCACACAAAAGTCAAAAATAAAATAATAAGTAAATAAAAACACCTCCGTATAAAACAATGAATATTCTACTGGGACTGTAAGCGTTTGAATTCAAACATGTTAAAATGTAAGGTAGGGGTGAAAATTAAAAATTTTAGTATTTGCGTTTTTAGGACTGTAATTAAGAAAGAGTTCCTAGTGTTAGGGGAAACCCTAGAACTCTAAAACCTGATCCCTATAACATCATCGAAGGTTGCCTACAGTTGTTTTCAAATCTTTAATTTTTAAAAATTTCCGAGGAAGTGTCCTCGAATCTAACCCCTTCCCCTAACGTCATCAACGATTGCTTACAATTTGCGTAGTTATAATTTCAAATTTGAAAAGTTTTCGCAAAAGTTCTTCCGAACCTTCCCTTTCCACCATTAAAGAACAACTTTTGTTTAAACGATTTCAATTTCGAAAAATTCCGAGGGGAGAGACACTTAACTCGCCTTATCCTAACGTTCCGAAGATCGTCTAAAACTGCGATTTTGGAAATTAAAACTTCTGACAATATACTATGGAGAATTCTCCAATCCCATTCCTTCTCAAAAGATGACTTACAGTTACATATTTTGAACAAAAAATGTATGGGGTATAATCCCAGGCCCCACCCCGTTCCCTTACTTCAAAAAGTGTTGCCTGCCGACCGACTGGTGTAATATTTAGGCGTTGGCATCTTACGCCTGAAGACACAGGTTCAAACCTGGCTCCAATCGAGGGATTTTCAAGATGCATAAAATAGACAGCTCCCAGGTCGTATGATTTTGAGGCATGTGAAAGATCCTTCAATTATTCGTTTGGCTTGAAGTACTCTCGGAATTCCCAGCTCAGTTTCGAATTGTAAGAGCCCAGGAACCTCCTCTGATACGGAAACTGGGCGTCGATATTATCGTGGCACGGTGCCACATTAAAAATAATGGATGCTACATCGGGAGATTGCACTAGGTCTACAAAAGTCAAAGCCTCTAACACAGCCCCATTAGAAATAAATAAATAAAAAAACAAAAATTGCTAACAACTGCAATTTTTTTATTGGAAAATTTTCCTCTCTAGACGTTTCGACAACCCCTTCTTCCCTTCCCTTTTCAAATTTTGTTTACAGAATTAAAATTCGAATCGTTTAAAATTTTGTTTTGAGCCTTCAAGTTCGAAAAATTCCAAAGGTTCCCTTAACATTCCTTCTCTTCCTTATATTATCAAAGATTGTCTAAAATGGGGTTTTAAGAGCAAATGTTCAGAAAACTTTCCAGGGTGTAACCCCTGGACCCCCTATTTATGAGCAAAATTTACCCATGACGTAATGTTCACATTGCTTATTGTTTTCACTTGACCGTTGAACGACGTCCGTCTCTTGATTTTATTTTTCTACTATAAATGCAAGTGTCCACGTACCTCGGAATCGAATTATTTAGAAACGACCTTCTCGACTGTACACAATCTTCTTTTGCGAAAAAAGTATTCAGCACACAGCATTCAGCACATAACAACCAGTCCCTGGCATTCATTTGAATTTTAAAGTCTTGAATTCCAATTTTCGTTGCGATAAGAGCCATTACTGGAACCCAACGAGTATCGCAATTCAAACATAATCTGATTTCAAAATCTCAAAATTCAAACTATTTTATTTATTTATCTGCACATGGAAAAAGGATTAGTAATATGCATGTAACACATAAGCATAATTCTACTAACTCCAGATTCCACATAGATAACACAAATGCCCTAATTTGTATGCAGGGGGGGGGGGGGGGGGTCTTTATACATGCAGTTCAAAAGGGGCACAATTTTTCCCTTTTGCACGGAGTGGTTCAAAAGCTAAATCCAGCCCTGATTGACGACTAGTGGCCCTACCTATTTTGCAAATCAAAACTCCTTTTAAACTAACTTCTAAGATGTGGTAGCGACATGCTGAATACAAAAACTTTTTTTGTAGCAACTGTACTCAACTCACAAAACGCAAGTTTGCACTGCAGGAAGACGCCATGAAATGACTGGGTTCGTACGCTCCTCCAATACTCCTTCATTCAGGAATTTTTTTCGAAGGGCCCTTCAAACTCCTTCAAAACTCCTTCTTTTTTAGTTCGAGATACATAATCTTCCTCTATGACAGTAACTTGAAAGACTTCGATCGACAACTGAACTTCGTCACCAAGGGCGATTTTAATGTAGTAATTTCTTATATTTATTTTGTTTTCAGAAAGATGTGATTTAACAAATTGATCATAGTTAATTCATAAAAGTTGAAGGTGAGAATTTTATTAGAAGACTAAGACATTTCATAAGTGAAGTAAAACATGCTTAAATGGTGCTTGGCTATTTTTTCATGATTATTGTTTTTCCTTCCACCACACTCTCAGCAGCAAAAGTCAGGTTGTCTAATTATTATTTAAATATTTAAAAATACATAAGTAGGTGTATTATATTAAGTGATTGCGTTAAAAAAGGGAATTGTTTAGTTAACTGTAGTTATGATATTGTAAAAAGGGTCATCCACATGCTTTGAGGAGGAGACGGGCTCATGAAATTGTGACAAGGGGAAGAGAGAGGGTGACAAAAAGTGACATCACGCAGTTATTGTAACAATATTTGTAAAAAATATGACATGTGACAAGAGGAGGAGTTTGGTGAAGCGTGACACTTTGTGATAAAGGGTGCTGATGGTCAAATATATTGAAAAAAAGTGTGACATTTAAGGACAGTCCATTAGTACTCCTTCAAAATCTCATTTTACTCCTTCAAAACTCCTCCAAAACTCATTCATTTTATTTCTGAAATTGAGTACGAACCCTGAATGACTCAGTTTAATGAAAGCCTTAACAAGTCCCCGCCTAAAAACACAAACCACCCGGGAATCGTAGTTCTTCCTTTCTCTAGGTGGTCGAAAGCCCTTACAAGACTGGGATTTTTAAGCTATTGTTTAGCCGCTGACCAAGGAGGAAAAAGCAGCGTTCTGTATTTATAGCCTCTACAGCTAATTTCATAAGTTAAGTTTTACACGCAGTTGTTTGTTTTAGGTTTGAGTTTTAGAGACGTAACTACAGTACAGTGAAATCCTGTTACAACAAACTTCCTATTACCAGAAATTGTGTTCTTTGTAACGAGGATTCAGTAGCAAGGAAATTCAAGCAACGTAATGGAAATTAAATCGGGGCTGAAAATTTCTTCCGTTGAAACGGATATTTCGTTATATCGATATTCGTTGTAACGGGATTTCACTGCATATGTTTCTGATAATATTGCTGTGATGACTTAACATTGTAAGGGATTAAAACCATTAGCTAAAATAACTACAGTAGAAGACCGTTATAACGCACACCTTGGGACCAGAGCTTTTGCGTTATGCAGGTTTTTGCGTTATATAGATCATTTCACAAATTTGAAACTAACATTCAGAACCTATCTATGTATTAGCACTTCAGAATGAGTTTTTATCTGCAATGAGTATGAAAGCACCTACAATTAGTTATTCACAAATAAACTTGTTTCACAATCAAAAGAAAGTGAATTATCTTGCACTTATGCTAGTTTCAAGGTTTGCATAACAGCTGCATTTTCAAGAGCCATCTGGTATTTTCTAATTACTCTAAGTACTAATTTTCCTTTAAAAGCTTTGAATTAAGATAGAAAGATGAAAAACTGTTTCAAAATTTAATTTGCTTACAATTTTTATGCTTGCAAAGCAAAACAGAGGGATTTTTTAAACTTCAAAACATATTGTTTGCTTCTGAAAAGTTGTGTGTTTTATAGAGAATTGCGTTATATAGGTCGGCGTTATAACGGTCTTTTACTGTAATACAATTTATATTATAATCATTCATTCTTTTTAAGCGATTTTAAGGATATTAGTTACGACCTAACTTAAAAAATCCTGAGTTATGATCAATCAATTTTTACAAGAATTTAGATGAAATTAGACTTAAAGAGAATAAAATTCCCTACAAAATGAGACCAGAATGAAGTTTCTAGAATAAATAGTTTTGGTTTTACAGATGAAAAGCTACGATTGTGATTTTTTACAAATCACATTTCTACTCTATTGGCACATTTTAGGGGCGCAAGAGATAGGTTGAAAAAAGGTTTTCCCCATACACCTTGTGACCACCCTAATGTGACATACACACATCAGAACTAATTAAATACACAATCACCATTTCAAGAGATATATTTATAAATCAATCAGTACAGATGTAAAGTCTGGAATAAACTCATATTTCAGAAACCACAACCACCGACTGTTACAGAATCGTTAATTACAAAATTAGTGAATACGTTAGGCACAATTTTTTTTCAATGGCAAAAATCTTATAAAAATAAATACAAAACTCTTCAAAACAACCATTACAGTTTCGAATGATTTTCCCAGAGATTCCCGATCTGAAGCAGAACAAAAAAAACCAATAGATTTTCATCACAAGAACACAAAATTTGACCGAATTTTAAAATAAACACTGATTTAAATGACTATACAATGAATTATTTTAAATACCTAACTAATTATATACGATCTCTTGATTTTTAATAACCTTTTGAAGTCGAGACCTCCTAAAAACAACTACATAACGTAACTGACAACCCACCGAATCCTGAATTAAACACTAATTTAACTATACGCGAAATTAGTCTTTAAAACTAAACCTACTCAGTTACGCTAGGTAATAGTTTATAGGAGGCCCCGACTTCAAAAGGTTATTGAACTGGCGGCATCGTGAAATAGTAAATCCAGAATATTGGTCAAACTTCAGAAATCATACACAGTTATAATGTATATTATTAAAAAATATAAATTAAATCGTGGGGGAGGGGTGTTCTGTATTCAATTCCCCCTTTATTGAACACTAAATATATTTAAAAACTGGAATATTAAATAAAGAACTTGATATTTTAGTGACTATATAAAGTTATTTTTTAGTAAATAAAATATTAAGGTAATTGATTCAACTATTAAAGTAGCAAAATATATTTAATTTACTGCTTTGCTACGCAGTAATAAATACATTAATAACACCTATAATAAATAAATAATAGTTTAAAAAACTAAAAAAACATGCTTTCGTAGCAAAATGAACTAAAAAGTGAAAAATAATCTTTGGATGATAGTAGTTGACCAATCACTTAATTTTAATGTAATACAAAAAAGCGTGGAGTGCTATTTACATTTTTGCTTGGGAAGAAATTCAAAACAAATGATAAGAAGCCCCCCACGCTTTTTTGTATTACATTAAAATTAAGTGATTGGTCAATTACTATCATCCAAAGATTATTTTTCACTTTTTAGTTCATTTTGCTACGAAAGCGTTTTTTTTTTTTTTTTTTTTAGTTTTTTAAACTATTATTTTATTTTTCTGTTTTTTAGTCTTATGTTGGAGAATTATCAGGCAAAGTTTTTTTTTTTTTTTTTTGTGCGGTATATGAAAAGTTGAATCAGATTGGGACTTAATTGACGAAATTATTTATAAAACGAGTGCGAGGTAATATCTTAAAGTTAAGACAAGGGCACCCCGATGGGAAGCCACTGTGAGTCATCGATGTATGTTTGCGGAAATCATATTTATATTACTTTGAAAATTTGAGATGCATTTGAATAAAAGTTTTGTTCAACAATGTTTTGTTCAATCGGCAATGAATTTCCAATGGAAGGCTCACCTAAATTTTAGCATGAAATTAGTTAAAAACAATTATATTTCATGTTCTAATGACCTTAGAACATTGGAACAAATTTTGTCTGATGCAGAAAAATGAAAGGTTTTTGTAGATATTTTTAAATAATTTTTGCGAGCATTTTTTAATGTATTTTTTAAAATTTTTCCTTTTTCACACTGTTGGATTTATGCCAAAATATTGATTAAAATTGGAGGAAACTAACCATTAAAAGAGTTAATTGAATTATAGAATATTGCATTGTCATCGGGTCCGAGGTCGCGTGCCAAATTTCAAAAGAATCCGATCGCAGGAAGTGGGCGAAATTTGAGCTGCAAAATTCCGTTACAAGATACATACATACATACATACAGGTGAAGCTAATAAAAGCATGTTAAAAATTACCATGCGGCGCAGCGTTGAGAAAATGAATCATCCATGTGCCACGAGAATTAAATATCGTTCAAGAGAAAGCCAAAACCTTAAGGTGTGAAAATACACCGATCACAACAACACCACGTGACCATGACGTATGAAATTTACAGTTTCTTGGATTTCTCCAGGACCCCTTATCAGATCCAGACAAAATTACAATGGGACCATCTGAGAAATAAACCCTTCCAAACAAAAAAAAAAAAAATCAAATTGGTCCAGTAGTGTTGGAATAACTCGAAAACACACATAAAAGGCCATAATACGAAATCATAACCTCCTTTTTTGAAGTCGGTTAAAAAGAGATAAAAGCAGACAGTTGTTTTGCAGAATCTGCGAACCGAATTTCGCTAATTAGAGGAAAATTTGTACGTTAACGATCTAGGTATCTTAATAAATCAGGACTTTAAGTTCAGTCAACAGTGCAGCATTGCAAGTAATAAAGCCAACAGAAAATGCTTGGGTTTAACAATAGATCTATTTCAAACAAATCTCAGAAGATTCTTCTGCCGTTATATAGGAGTTTAGTGAGATCTCATTTGGAGTATGCTGTTCAGTTTTGGTCGCCTTATCTGAGGAAAGATAATTCTGTATTGGAAAAGGTTCAAAGGGTTACTAGGCCTGATTACTAAATAGGCCCTGGCCTAGAGCCCCCAAATGGCTGAAATTACTTGAGTCTATTGCTAAAATTGATTCAGCCGAGGGCTAAAGTAAAGTTATATATATAAAGTTTGAATACAGGGGGCCCCAAAAAAAAGTATTTGGCCTAGAGCCCCTCAATATTTTAATCGGGCCCTGCTGATAAGGGGACTTTCAGATTTAGATTATGATACCAGACTTAATAGGCTTAATAGGTATAGCTTGGAGCAAAGGAGGATCAGAGGGGACATTATTCAGTTGTTTAAATTTATCAAAATGAAAGATGTTAATGGATTGAATTTTTGCAGGGAAAGCAGGACGAGGGGTCATTGTTTTGAGCTATTCAAATCTCAGGCTAACCTGGAAATTAGGAAAAACTACTACTTTGGTAGGGTTGTGGGCAGGGTTGCCAGATTTAGGAACAGTAAATATGGGACAGGCATTAAAGAGTGAAAAGAAGGGGGGTGGACTTAGTTTTCAGAAGTTGCTGTAAATTCAATCTCAACAAAGCATAAAACCTCAAAAGATTTTGCCTATCTAATTATAAAAACACACACAAACCAAGTTAAAATTAAAACTTTTTTTTTTTTGTTCGATGTCACATCATTTTCTTATTGCTCATCATTTCACTTTTTTGTTTATTTTTTCCCTTGAAATAATGTCTCCTTCTGTAAAATATTGTTATCAACTAGAATACGGGACTTAAGCCGTCCCGTATGGAAGTTCCCTGGGACGCGGGACACTTTTTCAAAATACGGGACTGTCCCTTGAAATCTGGGACGTCTGGCAACCTTGGTTGTGGGCACTTGGAACAGTTTACCAGAAGAGGCGGTAATGAGCAAGAGGGCAGAGCCTGGGGCCCCGTATTAAAAGTTAAATTCTGTATTTTTTGACTCATTCTTATTTTTGCTTCAAACTTTCAATATCTTAACTCTGCATCTGATTTTGAACATTTTTGCAACTGGAAGTATGTATTTAGGACTAACGGTTGCGAAAATAAAGGTCTCGCAGTTTAAAAAAGAACACCCTGTATACATATGCCAGTGTTTTATATGTTTTTTTTTTTTTTTTATTATTGCAAAGGGTGCTATGACGGATTATTGCTTGGAAAAATACAGTACAAATCTGCTTTTGCCATTGTAATGCTATTTTAATTCTGAAAAATTTTAGGCTTCTTACAAAAAAACTTCCCAGTTAAGAAATAGTCTACAGAATTTTTCTGGAATCTGATGACTATTACATTTTGTCCTGCTTCTGCTATAACTAATATTAATCAATAAATAAAGTACTACTTTAAAAAAAAAAGCCGTTCTGGAATAGAATATTATTAAACAACTCACAATTATCAAAATAATTTAATTATGTTTGCAGTAAGTAGAAGGGGGGAAATCTGAAACAAAGTAAAAGAAGTTTCCGAAACGGGTTTAACATAGGCATGCTTCCAACATAATAGAAAATTTACTTAAATCTGAGTTAAATTTTAAAAATGTAATAAAAATGCCATGCAGCATTCTCTCTCGCTTTAAATTTTTATGAACATTAATCTTATCATTCAAACAAATCAAAATTTTTCAGATAAATTTGAGGAAACTCGCTTTACAGCACAGCTGGTACACAGCAGCCGCATCCCTTGTATGAAAGAAAAGAAATTCCCTCACCTTTTCAGAAATTTCGACGATTTGAGACTATCCTTAACAATTCCATATTTTCCCTGTTTTCTAGGTGCATAGCTACCACTGCATAAATGCACATCCATTTAACATTTTAATTAATCTACACCAGGGTTCGCCGATATATATCATGAAATATATCCGATATTTATTTTGTAAATATCATGATATTTTGATATTTTCGGTATTTATTTTTTAAAAATAACCAAAAAGTTAAGTACTATTTATTCTTTGTTGTATTACTACATCATTAATATAACAAAGTAGTAATATAATATTCTTTTTTTTTATTTTATATTCATAAAACTATTAGTAATGTAACAGTTTTAATTCATATCAAAAACACTTAATTAAATATTAAACATTGGTCAGGAAAAAAGGAAAATGTCTTATGACTGTGCATTGATTAATGCAGTCATTTTTCATTTCTGAATCATATTACTGCATAAAAGTAGCTAACAGAAGAAAAAAAAGTAAAACATGCCATTAAAATTGATGAAAATGTTAAATGAAATATTAAATAATAAAAGAAACCTTAATTTTAAGTCTACATATTGTAATAAAAATATAAGAAAATAGAGAGTGATTTGAGAATGCAATCACGGCGTCTGCTAACAAGGCTGCCATTGACCCCAAATCATAGACGGCAACGTTTAGTATGGTGCCGGACTAGAGTGACGTGGATGACGGAATGGCGAAATGTCGTGCTCTCAGATGAATCCCGCTTCTGTTTATCCGCAGTGATGATAGCCGCATACGTGTGTGGCGTAGACGAGGAGACAGATCTAATCCGGCAGTAACTGTGGAACGTCCCACTGCACGACAACGTGACAGAGCCGTGTCCAAGGGGAGGGTTTTAGGGGTTAAACCCCTCCCATTGGAGAAAATATAATAAGCAAAAAGAAGAAAATGCTTAGTTGACTTCTATAACTTTAATGTAAAGGTTTGTATGAAGAGTGCTTTAAAAAAAAAAAAAAAATTCTCTCTCAAGTTTTTCTGCAATTTAAGACTGTTAGAGCTTTACCAACTGCAATAACATTTTGGAAAAACTATGGGGGGGGGGGGGAAATTGCTGAATGATTTATCAACACACAGCATCAACTGCGTTAATATTGCTTAAGGAGGTTATGATGAATTCAGTATATGTTGCAGCTATGAATATGCATTGATTGTGTTTGGAAATGTCATTTGCTTCTACAATAAGCTTTTTCTTGTTTGTTTTGTTAAGCAGCATTTCAGAATATGAAACCTAATATACATGACGCATTATAAAAGAATCTGTGGGCAGTTTTTAATACTAATTGCAAAAAACTGCATAGTAAACAGACTTGATTAAAAAAGAAACAAACAAGGTTTGATTTTAAAAAAAATGTATGCAGGAATACTGCTGCTATTTGCGCAGCCAGAATTTTCTTCTGGGGGGGGGGGGAGTACAGTTAAAGTCTCCCCTCCTTGGGAAAGGATGTAAGCTTTAAAACCCCTCCCTTTATGAAAACCTGGACACGGGCCTGAGTGGCACAATGGTTTGGGGCGCAATTGCGTACAATTCCATATCGCCTCTAGTTCGCATTCAGGGGCACTATGACGGCCGAACGATACTTGGATAATGTGCAATCCCTTACCTTCAAGGGCTACCTAATGCAATTTTTCAGCAGGATACCACACGGTTCTCGCGTCTGCCAACATGCTCTCCAAGGCACACAGATGCTTCCCTGGCCACCATACTCTCCTGAGCTGTCACCAATCAAACATGTGATTGGACGCCGTTTGTAGACTCTGTCCCTGCCTCGTTCAGAAGAAGAACTGTGGCAAACATAGACTAATAATAAGAGTAGACCGAGCTTTCCCAGACTTGCTGATGAAAAAATTGGTTCATGGATGCATCATGTGACTGGTGGAAGGCTTGGCGAAAACTTTGGCAGCATGGTTGCTAGATGGCAGGATTATCTATAGTTTGGCACTAGACATGTAATTTAAGTAATGTGTTTTCATTATAATTTTATTCCAGGTGCAGAGATTGAACTGTTTTTCTTTTAGTTATGCATTATTTTGACATGAGTAATTAGTTTTTTATCACAGTTTTAAGTAACTTTTATTTCATTTGGAACTGCAACGTCAGCGTTGCCGTGTACGTAATGGCGTACACGTTTTGCGTTAACACAAAAATGTACTAATCGGATAGAAACTGTAGGTAAAAATCTTACCGTTTGCCGATTCTTTTTGGGCGCTTGCATCTTTAATTGCTTAGAGAGTTATTGAAATTGACTAAAGAAAATGCACTATATTATCTAAACGAAAAACTCACTATATTAACAAAATATTCACAACTTAGAATAACAAATTTACAAATCGGACTCCATAAAAGATCATTCTTCCGTGTTTCATCAATTCTATTTATTTTATTTCTCGCGGGCGTTGATCAACGCCCGCTGTTGCTAGGATATCCACCAGTCACATGGTTTGGTTTATGAGCAGTAAAAGGGTTGCCATAGCTCGGTCTACTCTTATTATTAGTCTATGGTGGCAAATGGTTGAAAGGGAATGGAGAGCCATCCCTCTCTGCACTTTTATCGACTCTATGCCCAGACGTGTTTCTTCGTGTATCGCTGTCCGCTGTGGTCCTACATCCTACTGAGCCGACGCCATTCTCGCTCTGTACTATCATTCGTTTCTGCCCATCAATTTGAAATTAAGATCATTTATTATTATGCCATTTATTATTAAATGCCTTTTTAAACTTGAAATAACAGATGATATCTTTTTACAATATTAAGATGAATATGATTTTCATTAGTGGTGTTTCCTCAAATGTACTTTTAAACTCAGTGGCAGTGATTGGGGGGGGGGGGGCGTTTACATCATTTATTTATTCTGTTTTTCAATTTAGGAACCAAAACTAGAAATTAAAAAAAAAAAAAAAGCAAACGTGTCAAAACTAGAAATTATAAAAAAAGGAGAAGTGTCAAAACTTTCCGATCATAATTATTTGTGTTACTTTGTATATCTGTATACGAAACATTATCCAGCACAAGCAGTCAGTTTTAGTTTACCTATTCATTGTTTAGATATTAGTAAATCAATTGTTTTACTTCAACAAGCCATACTTGCTTAATGAAATGGTTACCAAGCGTTTGTGACATCTCAATATACTTGGGGTAAATAATGTAAGTCTAAATCATGTCATGTCTTAAGTGTTTCTTTGGGGGAAGTTTTTGTGTACATGATTCATCAAAACCTTAAGAAAAACCTGAGTTAAGCTACTAAATTTGCATCAATTATCACTCATATGCTCTAAAAAGCAATCTTAGCAAAATTTTGTAGTTTTTTTTTTCCTGTTTTGCTGCAGCTAAATCCTAAAATTCTTTGGCTTTTAGCTGTCTTTTTTTTTGCCCCCCCCCCCCCCCCAGGGTTGTTCAAAAATACATGTAAAAAAAAAAGTTTCTCCTAGATATCAGGACACCCCTCAATAATTTTAGACTTGTGGATAGCAATATACTGGACGAATTTTAGCTTCCTATTTTAAATGAAAAAGCGTTGCTCAATCCCCTACCCCAAACTTCATCAGTATGGGGAGAGGGAGCTAAATAAATTACATTGAACTGAAAATAAAAAAACGCTACATATTATTATATACACTAGAAATATGCATATACATTACAATAAAACAATCTTTATATATAAAAATGAATGTTTGTCTGTATGTCATCCATGAACTCAAAAACTACACGGCAGATTTGGCCGAAACTTTCACCGTTTGTTATTTTTTGGTACTGGGAATGTTTACAGACCAGTTCGAAAAAAATCCGATCGATCGTTCCTTTTTTATTCCAATTTAAGTCACAATCCATTGGATAAATACGAATAAAATGATCGGCTGCACATAGGCGGATTTAAGACTGAGTTCCTGGGGGGGCAGGATTTTTTTAGCAACATTTTTATTGCCACCCCCCCCCACTCCCAATTTTTTTGTCTGTTTCTTGTGATGCTTAAGTCCATACTTTTATTTTTGTGCGTCATTTTCACTAATGTGTGTTTTAATGCTGTCCTTTTTTAATTGACCTTAAGAGAAGGAGCTGGTATCAAGAGAGTGACGCAGAGGGCTCCCTTTTAAGCGGGAAATAGAATATCTCCAATTTTAGGGAGTCGGAGGTTTCTCCCCTGGAGGAAATTTTGTAAAATGGATATAAAATTCTGCATTTTGAAGCCTTATAAAAGTTAATTGGATAGACATAGAAATTGATAACGAGATATAGTACAGTATTGTTCAAACTTTGTAAGAAACAGTCATTTGAAAGGAAAAATAAGTTCTCCTTACAACAACCTTTTTTTAATTATAAGTAGTGCAGAAAACGAAAAGGAATAGAGGTAGTGTATCATTTTTTTTTCTCCTGGCTAAACAGATTAACAATATGCAGTAGAAGTAATTGGAGCCCACTTTGCTTAGGATTTTCAAAGACTTATCTAATTATTTTCAAGGACTCTAGAATAAATAAAATTATTTAACGCACTTCATTTGCACTTTCCAGTCTTGTATATTTTAGTACTTGATTGTAAACTTTTACAGTTCTGTTCTAACTTTGTGAGAAGTAACTCTTTTAAATTTAAGAAAAAAAAAAGAAACCATAGATTTCTGATGACAACTTTTCTTCAGTTGCAAGTGGGGCTGAAAACGAAAAGAAATAGAAGTAGTGTGTATTTTTTTCGGTGCTAAACAGATAGACAATATGCAGAAGAAGTAAGATAAAAGCAATCAATACAAAAGATTTTCCAAAATACTGCATTCGGGATTGAATAAATAGCAAGATATGAAACATGTAAGTCACAAAAACTTATTTCAAATAATATGTTACAAACGTTTTACATTTTTAATAAAAGATGTGGCAAGGAGCTGAATTTGATGTATTTTGGCATTCCTCCCTCCTCTACCATTTGTTAGAAATTTTTAAATTTAAGGTTTGTAGCCACACGTTTCCAATTATTCAAGGTTTTCAAGCACTTAAAAATGAAATTAGGTTTTTCAAGCAACTTCCATATTTTAAGGAACAAATCATGATTTTTTTTTGGGAGTTAGGGACCCACTTCAAAGCAGAGGCCCTAAGCAATAGCTGGTTTATCTTATAGGCAAATTCGGCCCTGTTTGTAATTCACTCTTACCTGCAGATTTTTGCTTTTTTTTTTTTTTTTTTGTAATTTTTACGAAAATTCGTCAGTTTTTATGGTTAAAGGATTTTTACGATTTTACGAATCTTTGTTAGGTTTTTATAGACTTTTATAAAATTTCAGCAAATTTTTCCAAACCATTTACTTTTGATGACTCAGTTATTAAGATTTCAATAATGACAAAGACTGACTCACTTAGACTTAGATGATTATGACTTAACTTACTTTTTAAACAGTATTTATAAAGTAAGTAAAATTGTACTCTCCTTCTAAGTAAAAAGATTCATTTAATCAGAACACTCAGATAACTGAAATTTATTCAGTTTGCGATAGTATTTATTTATTTTTTCTCTCTCTCTTTTTAAGAGAGAGAGAGAGAAGGAAAAAAAAATTTGTTTTTTAGAATTTCTCAAAACTAATCTATTAAGAACATAAATATTATGCACAAATAAACTTGAAATGTGGACACAAATCTTAATGAGTAGATCGTTCTGTTAGCGTGAATGGGGGGGGGGGGGAGGGTTCCCCTTTGTTTTTGGTTCTAATTTGTTAAAATAATCGTCAATTATTATAAGTGTTGCAGCTTAATGTATAGCTCGTTTAGCCTATATTTTCATTCATATACTTGCCCAAATGGTTTTCAGTCCAAAATAGTGAATTTAGACACATTTTCAGCACCCCAGTGACAACTGTACTATTTGTATTTAATGTTCGTTCCCCCCCCCCCCCTTTTTCTCCCATTAGAAAAGAACATTCGCTTTTCTCTTCATTTTCAATGAACTATTCAAAAAAGAAAAAGTCATGATTTTTTGTTTTAAGATTTTGGAAGATGTATTGTTACTATATAAAGTCCTCCCAAAACTGGGGGGGCATTGCCCCCCTCTGCACCCCCATAAATCCGCCCATGCGGCTGCAGAAATGAATTCGCGTGAAAGATCTCATTGATAAGAAGTTAGCATTTTTCTTCAGTTTGAACAAATAAATTCTTTCTTTATTGTTTTATGGCTTTTCATGCAACGGGGGGGATTTAAAACTTTTTCTATTTGATATTTTTAGCGATGGATTGATCTTGCAAACTGCCTGAGTACAAAATTTGAGGCTTCACTGGATACCTGGACCGATCATTATGAAAATTGCTATATATATGTATTTTTCCACGGAGGAGGTGCATAATTGAAGCCACTCGCCACCAGGTGGCACTGCAGAGTAGCAACTTCTGCCCCGTTCAACCGATTGTCATGAAAATTAGTATAATGATGTATATTTTTGTTGGCGTAGCAACGCGCGTCGGGTACAGCTAGTTCTTTATAAAAAAAAACTGCTGGGGAAATGAAATATTTCTCAATTTGTGGCATTTTCTATGCCACAGCTAATGTTAAATGGAGGTGGAAGGGTCAATGAGCACGCTCTTAAAATTTGAGTAAGAAGCTAAACCTTTTACAGCATAATACTATTAGTAAATGTAAAAAAAATAGGGGGTGTCCTGGACGCATATAAGCTACCTTTACTCCTGTTCGGGCATAAAGACATTCCTAGCCCACTGATTGGTTGTTCTGGATGTCAATCGACGTTTGACGCCATTGTACTCTTATTCAATCTCAAATTTCTAGCTTAACTATCCACTGAATAGAATTTGTGTCTAAGAATAAGATCTGTAACTGAAAATTGAATGTAGCTAACGAAAATGTCTTTGTTTTCCCCAAGAAATTAAATTTTTTTATAACACAAATTATAATGCTTAATTTAACAACGATTTTACAAGCAAATACTGGTGGCGCCATCTCTTAGAGAATACGAAAAGAACATTTAAGGATGTTATTTGAATTTTAATGAGAATATATTTTTTAACATGTCTCAGTGTAAATTTCAAGGTAACTTACTCTGTAAATTGTTTAATTTTTTTTTCACATGGTTCAAAATACTTTTTTTTTTGTAATTGAAAATAAGTAACTTTTAGATATTTCTATGTGATAAAATCACTGCCAGTTAAAAAAGCCAATATTTTATAATTACTGGCATTAGCCCTCACTTGGTGACTGCTTAAATAGTTAGAAGAGGTTATTTTAAAAAAAAAATTATTTTCATTCCTGCAATCTTTAAAATCACATAAATCAGTCAAATTACTGGTTATTATTATAATTGTAGAGAAAACCTTGCAGGTAACGAAAAGATTTTTAATTAAAAAAATAATTCATAAAAAGACAAATTTTTTTAATTTTTGCACTTATTCAGTCAGCATGTTTTGGGTGGTCATCAATGCACATTTTGGTGAATTCAAAATTTTTAATTTCACAGATATATTTAAGTTATGTGCGGTTGGTTTTGACGAATCTCTAACTTGAGATCAGAATAATGAACTTATTAGACATAATTCCAGCAAAAAAAAAAAGCATGAAACTCTGGTTCCGAAAACCATGTAGAATTTTTTTATTTCATTCATATGTCCAGGTAAAAAATTATTTATGTAGTTTAAATCGTTTAATCGCTTTAAATAGTTTATTTACTTTTTCTTCAAAACTGAGAACAAACGAAATTAGAAAAATTTTGACGATCAAAAGTTCTTCCCCATTTCCTACAATCTTCGAAATTACGATCATCAGTGCGGTGTAATAGTATTTCATGACTTTTAACTTCATTTATAAATAAAATGAATTTTTTTTTATTTCAGACATGGTAACTGTTTTTGCATTGATCAAGAAAGAGGCCACCATGTAGTTTTTTTTTTTTTTTCCATAAAATGACAAGCCAATTATTAATTTGGTCTTAGAAAGAATGCAACTCATTAAAATCAGAAGAGACATTTTCGGCTAAAATAAACTCAATAAAATTTTCAAATGTCTGGAAAGTTACAAAATTTTGTTTTTACAAAATATTTGTTAATGAACAAAAATTTGTTAATGAAATAAATAAGTACGGAAGTTTAAAAATGTGTTGACTACTTCTTTTTTACATTTGAACGCTTCCTTTAACCAGTAGAGATTCCTTTCAAATTATAGTAAATAATAATTTGAAATTAATGTGTATTAATATTACATTTTTGTGTATGAATTAAAATGAGAACACTTTGAATTACCGAGTTCATGCTACGTAAGCAATCGCTAAGTTAGCTAAAGGATAAAGTCAGTAGTTATGAAATATTCACAGTTTGAATAACAGGCTTTTAATTTAAATATCAACTATTTAATTACAAAGATATAAAATTAATAACTTTTTGTAATAAAAATTTAAATATTATGAAGAACACAAAAGGGAATTGAAAAATTATCTGCGTAAACAACGAAATATTTTACATTGATGCGTACTAAACATTGATTCAACAACTGATAGGAAAACGGTTAACATGTGTGACTTTTAAAAAGAAAAGCTTCCATTTTCATTTTCAAATAAAGTTAAGAGTCATGAAATACTACAGTGAAACCTGTGTAAGTTGACCACTTGCGGTGCAGTACTTTGGTGGTCAACTTAGACAGGTGGTCAACTTATAAAGGGGGTAATGATTTTTTTTTTTTTTGGGAATTCTTGCACCATGACACCTTTTGTAATTCTTGCAATTGACACCTACTCTTTCTGTTTAACTCACTTTCATTGTTTAGCATTACTTTGAAACAATAATTTAAGATGTTATTCAAATATTTTTAGAGATTATTTTCCCAGAATGACGTATACTGTGTCGTGAAAATTTAAAATTTCAGTAAATTGATCAAAAAAAGCCTTATCGTTTATTAAAAGTTGCTCATTTTATATTAATAGTTCCTAAAAATTTATAGCTAATCAAAAATTACAAATTTTTCGCTTAACAACAGAAGAAAAACAAGTTTGGAGAATAAAAGGGGTTCTTAGTAGTTTTCCCATATGGTTAAACTCAAAAGGAGGTTTAGTTATGCTGCTGTTTCATTTAGTTGGTAAAATGCTGGTCTGGCATCAGAAATATTCTTGGAAAGCTTAAAATAATAATAATAATAAAAAATAATAATAATACTTTGCTGAATAAAATTTAAAAAAAAAAAACCAAGTGGTCAACTTACAAAGGGTTTTTTACAATACTCCAAACCAAAGCTGGTGTATATTAGTGGTCAAGATAGACAGGTGGTCAAGTTACAGAGGTTTTCCTTCATTATATAAGATAGGACTAATTCCGTTCCTGACAAAAGCGGTCAACATAGAGAGGTGGTCAACTTACAAAGGTGGTCAACTTTACAGGTTTTACTGTATTACGCAGTGATGATCGTAATTTCAAAGATCCCAGAAAATGGGCTTGGAATTAGCAGGGTGATGTACCGAACACAAAAAGGAATTTTAAAGGTAAAATTTTTACTGAGAAAGTTTGGTTTGTCCTCAGTTTTAAGACGAATTTAAAATAAACTAAAAAAGCTATTGAACTGTGAACTACATAAAATAATTTTTTCATCGATATTTGAATGAAATGAAAAGAAAAAAAACAAATGACGTGGTTTTTAGGACCAGAGATTCATGGGTTTTGTTGCTTGAATTATGTAACGGGTAATTAAGTTGATTATTTTTATCGCAAATTATAGATGGATCAAAAACCAACCGGATATAGCTTAAAAATATGTATGATTATTTTTTTTAATTTTTACTGAGAAAGATTGGTTTATCCTCAGTTTTTAAGGCGAATTTAAAATAAACCAAAAAAGCTATTGAACTGTGAACTACATAAAATAATTTTTACATCGATATTTGAATGAAATGAAAAGAAAAAAAACAAATGACATGGTTTTTTAGGACCAGAGATTCATGGGTTTTGTTGCTTGAATTATGTAACGAGTAATTAAGTTGATTATTCTTATCGCAAATTATAGATGGATCAAAAACCAACCGGATATAGCTTTATTTTTACCAAAATATGTATTAATGACACAAAATACGCTGATAGAATATGCAGAAATTTAGAAATCTCTAGGGTTTTTTTTTTTAATCTAAGAAAAATCTTCTCCTGACCACCATGGTTTTCTATTAGTATTTGTTGTTTTTACTGTCAATGATTTCATTACAAAGAAATATCTTTAAAAATTGAATATTATGAAGAATAAAAAAAATATATATACATATATGAATAGTTTACTTAGTAAGTTGCAAAGTAATTTACACTGACAGATCGTTAAAAATATATTCAAATTCCAGGGATTTCATGAAAAGTACAGTTTTTCGAATTCTCTAAGAGAGGGCGCCACCATTTACTTATTTTGCTATTAAAATAATTGCTAAATTGTACATTATAATTTGTGTTATAAGAGATTGTATTTCTTGGGGCTAACAAAGATATTTTCGTTAGCTACATTGAATTTTCAGTTGCAGATCTTATTCTTAGACACAAATTCTACTCAGTGGATAGTTTAAGCTAGAAATATAGTGTTGAGACTGAATAAGAGTACAATGGTGTCGAAACTTTGATTGACATCCGGAACAACCAATCAGTGGGCTAGAAATGTCCCTATGCCCGAACAGGAGTAAAGGTAGCTTATATGCGTCCTGGACTCTAGCTGAAAAAAAGTTTTTTTGAACCCCCTCCCATTCCACTTTTCAATCCTGATCGCCACCTCTGTTCAAACCTGAACTAATGAGAATATGCTCTTGAAATCATATAATGGCCTTATAAGGATATGGCTTTTCATTAGTATGTGTCCTCAAATGAGGCAATGACAAGCAAAGGGATGTAAATGTCAAAATTAAAATTTTGGAGATAACCAGACAAATGGTAGGCACTGCTCTACAGCATGGTTTTGAATTTTTTATTATTTTTTTTTAAGCATGCCTGTCTAGGATCTGAACTTTAAACGTGATTCACTGAAAAACTTTTAAAAGTCCACTTACATCCCTTTGCTTCTCAATGCCTGAAATGTGAGCTCCAGGGTTTTTGAAAATATTATGAAATTTTCAAAAATATATTTTCGATAAAAATATTGGATATTTTGATATATATCCGATATTTTCAATAATCACAAACTGAAGTCTTCAAAATAGTAAATGTGTACTCAAATCATTCTCTATTTTCCTATATTACTATTACAATAGTAACATAGAAAAGGGGGGTAGACTTAAAATTAAGGTTTCTTTCATTATTTATATCCAATATTTCACTTTATATGTTTTTCAATTTTAATGAAGTTAATTTAGCATTAACTGTTTTATTCAGTCATACTACAGTCACAAGACATTTTATTTTTTTCTGACCAATGTTTAATATTTTATCAGGCACTTTTAATATGATTTAAAATTGAAATAAACTACTAATAATACAAATGAACATAAAATAAAAAAAGAAATATATTACTTTGCTGCATTAATGATGTATTAATACATCATAAAAATATAGTGCATAACTTTTTGGTTATTTCTAATAACAAATGAACAATATTACTAGATTAATATAATATTTATATTGAAAATACTGTAATTGAAAAAATAAATATCGAAAATATCAAAATATCATGATATTTTCTAAATAAACATCGTATATATATCGTATGTATATCGACTGATATATATCGGCGAAAGCTGGTGAGCTCATACAAAAAACTCTTACTGCACTCACAATATTACGTTTTTTCATTAGTGTGTTTCCTTAAATGTACTTTTAAACCCGAACTCTGCGTAAATGTGCATTTGCAATGCTCACAACAATATGGTTTTTCATTGGTGTGTATCCTCATATGTACTTTCAAAATCGAACTAGCAGAAAATGTCTTCTTACAATACTCACAAGAATATGGTTTTTCATTCGTGTGTATCCTCAAATGCGTTTTCAAATGAGAGCTCGTAGAGAAAACTTTGAGACAGTACTCACAAGAATATGGTTTTTCATTGGTGTGAGTTCTCAAATGTATTTTCAAACCTGAACCATGAGAAAACGTCTTTTTACAATACTCACAAGAATACGGTTTTTCATTTGTGTGAGTCCTCAAATGTTTTCTCAAGGCCGAACTGTCGTAAAACGTCTTTTTGCAGCACTCGCAAGAATAGGGTTTCTCATTCATGTGCATCCTCAAATGAATTTTCAAATGAGAGCTCGTTGAGAAAACTTTTAGACAGTGCTCACAAGAATATGGTTTTTCATCGGTGTGCAACCTCAAATGTCTTTTCAAATTCGAAAACTCGGAAAATGCCTTCCCGCAACCCTCGCAAGAATACGGTTTTTCATTTGTGTGAGTCTGCAAATGTCTTTTCAATTTTGATCTAATAGAAAATGTCTTTTTACAGCAGTCGCAAGAATACGGTTTCTCATTTGAGTGTATCATCAAATGCGTTTTCAAATAAGAGCTGGTAGAAAAACTTTTTAGACAATGCTCACAAGAATGAAGTTTTTCATTAGTATGCAACCTCAAATGTCTTTTCAGATTTGAACCGTCAGAAAATATCTTCCCGCAATCGTCGCAAGAATGCGGTTTTTCATTCGTGTGTATCTTCAAATGCCTTTTCAATTTGAAATTGACAGAAAACGTCTTTTCGCAAAACTCACAAGAGTATGGTTTTTCATTGGTGTGTATCGTCAAATGCGTTTTCAAACCGGAACTATCAGAAAATGTCTTTTTACAAAACTCACAAGAGTATGGTTTTTCATTCGTGTGTATTGTCAAATGTCTTTTCAAACTTGATTTATGAGAAAATGTCCTTTTACAAAACTCACAAGGATATGGTTTTTCCATGGTGTCACTTCCTTAAATGTCTCTTCAAATCTTAACTTTGAGAAAAGGATTTTAGACAATACTCACAAGAATAGGGCAAGAACCTCTAATGGCCATTTAGTTCGGAAGAGTTGCTTCTTTTCTTTTCTTTTGTTTTTTGTAATATTCTCACAAATATGATTTCTTACTCATTTTTTAGACATAGCAAAGCAGAAGTTGCAATAAACAACTGTTGTCAAATCTTGGTCAAATAGGCTGTTTTTTTCTTCTTCTTCCACTCCAAATCAATTGCAGATTCAGGGCAATCACAGGAACAGCTTTTCCGCAGTGTGTTAAAATCAGGATTCCTGAAAGAAACATTATTATAAGTGGCATCATTGCTGAAGACAAAATACCTAATTATTACTTAATATATTTGGAACATAGGCAGATTTAGGACTGAGTTCCTGGGGGGGGGGCAGGATTTTTTTTTTTTTTTTTTTTTTGAGCAATATTAGTTGAAATCAAGGCTGGTTTAATTTCCGTGGCCCTAAGCTTTTTCAGGTTTTGGGTTTCTTTTGTAGCTCGCACAATTTTTACCTACCAGCAACCTACCCAATTTTAGGGGGTCTGGGGGGTTTCTCCCCTGGAGGAATTTTTGTAAAATAGATATAAAATTCTGCACTTCGAAGCCTTATAAGGGGTAATTAGAGCTACCAAAATCTCAGAAAAAATAGCAAAATATTGTTTTGTGACTTACGATAATAAACAGTAAAAATTGTCTTCGGGTTGACAAATCAGTGACAGCAGTCCTCTGAGAGAAAAAGCGAGGGAGCTGCCCATTTGGACAATTCATAATTTATACGCTTGACTAGCTGCATCGCCCGGCTTTGCACGGTCCACCTCGAAAATAAAAGCTATGTCAAGTGACGTGAGTTCAACACTCAGGCTTGAACCAAAACAAAAAAAAAAAAAAAAGTCAGTGAAATTTTGGGGCAGATTGCGGAAAAAACCTTAAAAGTAAACAATTTAAATACACTGGATCTTTTATCTCAATGATTTTGTTCACCGCTATACATTTTAATAAAAGCATTGTTGCGGAAAGTTGAGATGAAGCAGTGAATAATCATTTAAATGGAGGAAAGCCTTCGAAAAATAGGGATTTTATGTCGAAATCTAAGTGTAATAATTAATATTTTTTAATGGATATCTCCACCAATTATTATCGGAGGATTATGTTAAATAGTCAAACAAGAAGACGGGAAGATGACGAATCCATCGATACCTGGTTCGATGGTCCGTTCACTGTCGTTCGGGAGAAGAAGCTTGGACATACATAGATACATGCGTACATACGCTCAGTTTTTATTTATATAAGATAAGAGATCAAATTGAAGTGCTCACCCTTTGCTTAGGAATTTCAAAGACTCATCTAATCTGTTTCAAGGACTCGAGAACAATTAAAATTATTTAAGGCTCTTCGTTTGCCCTTTCCAGTCTGTGAAATTTTGTACTAGATTGTACAGTTGTACAGTATTGTTCAAACTTTGTAAGAAACAACTTTTTTAAGTTTTAAAGACAAAAAAAATATATATAAATAGATTTCTCATTGCAACAACTTTTTTTCAATTACAAGCAGTGCAAAACACGAAAAGGAATAGAGGTAGTGAGGGCGGTGGTGGCCTGATCTTTAAGGCATTGGACTCGGGACCGGAGGGTCTCGGATTCGATCCTTGCTGGTCGAAGACTGTGTATAAAGTTCTCCCAAGACTTGGGGGGCATTGCCCCCCTCGCCCCCCACATAAATCCGCCCATGATTTGAAACCAGGCTTGGCAACTTTTTGACAGTTTATGGTTTTAACCAGAGCTGCCAACAGCTACGAAAAATCGTAGTTTCTACGAACTACAGTTACGACGCTACGAAAACGTGTTCAAAACCTACGATTTTCTCTTTTTTTTTTTGCTTTTCTTTGTAATCACAGGAAGGTTTCAGTCATTACAAATAATATCCATATTATAATCATTTAGATAATACTGCTTTTCTAAGAAAATTCTAAATGTCTGTTTGAAAAAAAGCGAAATAATCTTGCCACAATAATGTTAAAAAACTTAATATCAATTATTAGCATTTTTTTTTCAAAGCAAAGTCCAAGTTTACTTGTCCAGGAGAGAGGAAAAACTTTTTCTGGCGCGCATGCAGCATGCAAAGGATGGAACACACGCTCTTTTAAACCTAGTGAAAAAAAAGTTTTTTTTTTTAACGTTTACATGGCAGAACAGGCTTTGCATACAATGCACTAATAAACGGAAAACCCCACTTTTTGAACTTACAGCAGTCTGTCTCTGAGGTACAGAATTAAAAACGTAAATTATTCAGTGCGTGTGTTGCATTCGTCAATAAATGTGCCATTTTACCCCCCCGCCCCCTTCCAGAATAAAATTATGCTACTAATTTAGTTTTACAAAAGTTGGTAGGTCTGGTTTTAACTGTCAAGTCAAAATTCCATTTTTGACATGGGTTTTTATAAAACTGTCAAAAACCTAAATTTCTGTCCAAGACCTGTCCAAAACTCGTACAGCCCAGGGGTTCTCAAACTGGGTATCGTAGAAAGGGGCAAGGGGTGCCCCCAAGTGCCCGTGGTACCCATATATACATTACGTGGGTGTGCCAAATAAGGCTGCGTACCTCAATAAAGCCATCCCCCCAATTTTTCAATGTAGCATAATAACTGTTCGCTACATCATGTTTTTTCAGGGTTCATACTCAACTTTGTAAATCAAAAGTAAGGAGTTTTTAAGGAGTTTCGCAGGAGTTCATTTTATTTTTTAAGGACTAGTTTCCTGTTTAAAGATGTATTTTTTAAAATTTATTTCAGAAAAAATATGTACAACTCTAATACTATTTATTTTTGTTTTCATACAAAACATTGAACGCACAAACATACTACATAAATTTATAGTAAATATGCATTTACTGCATTTTCTTTGACGTCAGCAGTCTCGGAATCAAATTAAAATACAAGGGGGGGGGGGGGGGAGGAGGTAAATAAAAGAATTTATAGAAGCAAAAAAAAAAAAAACTTGAAAATGATACTTTAAAAAATCTACAAGATGTTATTTTACAAATAGCTATCTACATAATCGACATAAATTTGAAAAAAAAATTCGGATGTGGGGAAGAAATTTGTCTAACGAAAAAATCGGATTTCCGGTATTAGCAGACGAATAAATAGCGGAATTTTGGTAAAATTAGGTACAACGTAATCACTCCTATCAGATTGGCGATAGAAAAACATCTTTAAGGCCATGTAGAATAAAAAAATAAGGAGTTTGCAAGGAGATAATAGCAAAAGTTAGGAGATTTAAGGGCCCTTATTTTCTTTTCTTAAAAAGCAGGAGTTTATAAGGAGTTTGTAAGGCGCGTACGAACCCTGTTTTTGTTATCACAAAGCCTGACTGAGAGATTGGACGCTCTGACCCGTCGAATGTGAAGAGCTCACGTGAGCTGGACTTTGATAACGTGTAACTGGCCTCGGAGTTATCCCTCGTTCTGAGGACTATTTGGATGAAAAAATTCCAAGACTTTTTTACGACTTCAATGAAAATTTTCATGACCTCGTTACACGAAGAGAATAGCACCATTTAATCTCAAATTTGGTAATATTTTGAAATGAGCATTAGCAAAACGTCCCACAGCCTCATTGAAGCACTTACTTGTTGTGGGAAAAATATAAGTGCACACTTAAAAAACTAAACTATTCTTATTTTTCTTCATCATAAAAATTTAAGTAAACTAAAAATGCAGTGAAGCAAATCACTCAAGATTTCTAATGCTCCTTTAGTTACTGTTCCTTTCTCTTTGTCCAGGACATTTTTCCATGACTTGAAATAAATTTCCATGACTTTCAATGAAAATTTCAATTTTCCATGACTTTTCCAGGATTTCCATGACCCATACGAACCCTGTGAGGACCGTTGACGAAATCATGTTTATCATGATCCAGGATCATGTCCAGGGTTGGGTTTTTTGCCAAAAAAGGTATTTTTGCCGGGACAGTGGAAAAAACCACGGTAAAAATGGAAAAAACCAGCAAAAATGGGAAAAACGGCAAACACCTAATTGCAAATAAAGTAGCATTATAGTGTTAATCAAGAAATAGTGACAATATAATATAAATAATGCACTTTAATATTTCAGTTATTTCTCTCCATGTTACTTCTAATTTATAAGGTGAAAAATAAATAAAAAAAAACAAATGTTGGGATTGCAAAACTTAAGATTTTAAATGTTTGCTAAAACAATTTTTTTTAGAATGAGCCAACTTTTATTTCTTTTATTTTATAGTTGCATCTTGATTAAGTATACTTTATATAGATATTTAGTATTCTGTAAAAAATGTTATAATAAATAAGCTAATTACATTTTCATTGTAAGTAAATTATTTGTCTTAGATGTTACAAACTGAAATTTTATGTTAATGTTTAAAATTTTAAAAGTAAAAATGCTCCATAACTTTAAAAGTAAGTTAAACCTTAATTTTTTTTAAACTATAAAAATAATTGAATTAAAATTTTATCAAAATCTTTTCATGCTTTTTTTTTATATAAAAAGGAAAAAGACTGTCCGTAAGTTGTTAACACAAAATCTATTTTTGCCAATTTGGCAAAAACTGGCAAAAACCTATTTTTGCCGGGCGGTAAAAACCGTGGTCTTTTCCATGGTATTTTCTGCTCCCGGCAAAAACTTGCCAACGAAATCATGTTTATCATGAGCATTGCTTTTTATTTCTGCAAAAAAAAAAAATTTTTAACCAAGAGAAGTACTCCAGACAAGTACAAGTTAATTTTTGTAAATAAAAAATTGCAGTAAAAAGACTGAGTCTGTGACAAATAGTTCATCTCCGGATCACATGCTACCAGGTGAACCTCCAAATTCGTCACACCATGATCATTTCCATGATAGAATCTTCCTTCACTAGCACATCAGAAAAATCATTTCTATTGTCTGGGTATGACTCAAAGTTTTCAATGTTAACGTTATTGGTTGTGTGTCGGTATTCTCGTTGCTTTTGTCAACCTCTGTCACTCCAAAAAGCTCTTCTTCCAGTGAGTTCTGAACTGTGTTAATAACTTTACTTCTGGAAGAAGCTTTGGAACCTATCGAATAAAATGCCTCCAGTGGCCCAAGCTTGATTATTGACACGCCAAAATGCAGTTTATTACGTGCAATCTGAAATTTTTAGGAGTTTGGATTTTGAAAGGGGGAACAATGTTATCTGTTTTTTTTTATTGCCGCATCCGCGTAAAACTGAAACTCGTTCGCGTAAAATAAAATAAAGGTGTCAAATCTTAAACCACGTATACAGTAGAAGACTGTTATAACGCACACCTTGGGACCAGAGCTTTTGCATTATACAGGTTTTTGCGTTATATAGATCATTTCACAAATTTTGAAACTAATATTCAGAATAGATCTACACTATATTGGCACTTCAGAATGAGTTTTATCTGTAATGAGTATCAAAGCACCAATACTACAATGAGTTATTCACAAACAAATATGTTTCTTTATTACAAGAAAGTGAAATATCCTGCACTTCTGCTAGCTTCATGGTTTGCATAACAGCTGCATTTTCAAGAGCCATCTGGTATTTTCTATTTACTTTGAGTACTCATTTTCAATTTAAAAGCTTTGAATTAAGATGGAAAGATGAACAATTTCGAAAATTTAATTTGATTAACAATTTTTCTGCTTGCAAAGCAAAGCAGAAGGATTTTTTAATCTTCTAAACCGATTGTTTACATCTGAAAAGTTGTGTGGTTTATAGAGAATTGCGTTATATAGGTCGGCGTTATAACGGTCTTCTACTGTAATCGAAACTGCGTAAAATGAACCTGCGTAAAACGAGGGTCTACTGTATTAGTTTTAAATTCAAAGCACTCGTTTGATCCCAATACAGTAAAGTAATGGTGGTCTGCCCCCCCCCCCCCCCCCCATTCTGTGTTATTCGACATCCCAGCGGCATTTACATAATCTGTTTAATCAATCTTTATGCACCAAGAATCCCCAAAAACTAATCAGCTGATGTAATTTTAAGAAGGTTCTTCAGAATTCACAGCTGGCGTAGTCTAGCTATAACATTTTTCCTTTTCTACTTGCAGCTTTAAAAATAGAAAAGGCAAAATGGCATACGTCAGTTTAACATTAGTGCTGAAAAACTAACATGAGACCAAGAAGTAATGGAGCAATTTAAGCTGAAAGCTTAATAAGAGATAAAATATTTAATTGAAATGAAACAGACCTTAATTATAAAGTGCTAATGAGTAAGGGGCCCATAGCTAGTACTGAAACCAGGGTTGGCCGGATTGGACTCAATTGGGTTGGACCCAATGGGTTTTTTTGAAAAAACCCATTTAAAAAAAACCCATTATTTAGCCCACTTTTGGGTTTTTTTAAATTTTTTGAGAAGTTTTTTAAAAAAGCAATTAATTTAAATACTTTTACAATTTAAACTTCTATTTTATTTGTTCTTCACCACAGACAATGGACATAAAACATGAATTTTGAGCTTTAATAGTATTTCTTAAATCTTAACGGCATTAAAAATACTTCAAAGATTTAAAAAATATATATTTAACTTTTATCTTTAACTGGTCAATAAATAACTCAAATTATCTTGACTAAGTCCTGTCACGTCTGATTTTCTCAATATTTGTAGATTGTACAGAGGAAACGACTCTAGGTAAAAGGCTTTCATGTGAATTATTTTCTTCTACCCGACACGTCACAAATTTTGAATTAACAAGTTATATTTTTTTTTTAGAAATTAACAGGTTTTACAAATGGTTGGACAGAAAACAGAATAGGATGAACAGTATTTTCATTATCTTACAAAAAAGTTTAATATTTCTTAATCTGTACACAGAAATAGAAAAACAGGCATCATAAAATTCAAAGAAATGTGTTGATTAAGCTGGAATTCAGTAAATAGGGATTTAAACGACTTCAGGTTCTACAGTAGTTTTGCATAAAAAAATGAAAAACAATAAAGTAAAATGCAAAAAAAATAGTAGTAATTAAAAACGAACAATAGATTTTATCACTCAAGAAGTAATTTTGCCTTAACTGTTGGTAATCATTGAAACTAAAAAATCTGAAACTTCACCATTCTTGGGTTTCGTTGTCTTTTATACTCTTCTTCAGAAAACGCTGAATTTTAACTCGTTTTCCAGCTTTATTTACCACAAGACAATTTTTGTGCTTTGTCCATATATTTACGCTACAATATGCTACAAGTACTCACATTTTCCCTAAAAAAAAGACAAAAAACCCACATTTCTTTTAAAAAACCCAGCTTTAGTTGGGTTTTTTTTAAAAAAAACCCAAAAAACCCTGGGTCCATGGGCTTTTTTTTTAAAAAAAAAGGGTTTTTGCCAACCCTGACTGAAACAGAAACAGTCCCAGCATATTAACATATTTAGAGAGAGAGAGAGAGTTACCGTTCTGGCCTGCAGTAACGCTACATCAAACCACAAAACTGAAGATGGCGAAACTCGGCAGCAAAGAAATGAGAATACATCAGGAAGGCAGATGATGATTTTTTTCATTCACCCTGAGCTCTCCCATTTGAAATATCTGCAAGTAAATTAATGGCCTTAAAGAGAATCAAATAATTATGAATCAATAATTAATGCAAAGACAGGCAAACAGAAACAAAAGTAGCAAATTGCTGCAGTAATTAGCTTTTGATTTAGAGTGCTTTTCATATCATTTTTCTATTTTGAATTAATAAAGTTAAGGAGTTATAGTTGACATTTAGCTTAAAAATTTTAAGCAAATTATCGCTATTCGCCCGAATATTCGGTAAAAATTTCAACTAAATAATGTGGCATACTCGGCGCATTTCATCATTAAATTTCAACGAAGATTTATAGAACTATATATATATATATATAGAACTATATAGATATAGTATAAGAAAATGAGCCTTCATACCATTAAATAATCACAATCTTTTCCTTTCCAAATTCAACATGAGATAGTCTGCAGCTCGGCGATAGACGCTGAACTTCGAAAAATTAACGAGGCAACTTCAAGGCAGTTGCTTTAGAAAAAGAAGTTTTTGAAGAGTTTTACTTTTGGTTTTTTAAAAGATAATACTTACAACCAGAAAAGAAACATAATATGTAGCTAACTACCTTTTTACACGTACATAATTAACACACTGATTGAAAACGCGCGTAGTAAACAAATCAGAAAAGTTACAGTTAAGCTTTTGTTTCAGGTTAAGAGCATATATAGGTTGCGTTCGACGAAACTCACCGGTCTACCGGTAAGTAACTGGTTACTGACCGAAGCGTTCTATGATCAACCGGTTACCACGGTGGTTACCATTCTAAGCAGTTGATTGGAGCACGTGATCATTAGCTGTCCCGTGATTAACAAACCGGTCGAGCTCGTCGAACGCAATCAATAATAAATATACATAACACTCAACAGTAACCTTAAGAGTGCGTTCGACGAGCACGAACGTGAGCGACAGGTTAGTTAATCACGTGACAGATAATGATCACGTGCTCCAATCAACTGCTTAGAATGGTAACCGGTGGATCATAGAACGCCGCGGTTAGTAACTGGTTACTTACCGGTAGACTGGTGAGGTTCGTCGAACGCAACCGATGAAATTCAGCATACGTATTGCTATTCCTATTCCTATTCAGAGTCACAACTGACTACAACTGTATTTATGTCGAGGACTGCATACTAAGTGCCTTGCCTCCATTATTTTATATACCGATAGATGGCAGCACCATCACCGGATCGAACAGTTAATGAGAATTTAGAACTAGTCCAGGAGCTAATAGCTAGCACCCCCAGAGGTATCGTTTCACTTGGAGGACATGGAGACCACGAGCCTATTTAACGTCGCCCAGTCCCCTTTAATGACGACGGTGGGTCTTCGACCATCGAGGTTGGAATTCAGGACCCTCCGGCCCCGAATCCGACACTCTACCGATCGGGCTACCACGGCCCGCTGTTTCAGGTTGAGAGCATATATAATAAATATACATAACACTCAACAGTACCCCTAAGAAATTCAGCATACGTATTTATTCCTTAAAATAGTTTTATTTACCACCAAAGAAACTTTAACAATCTTTTAAATCGCTGACAGCATCAATCAACCAACTGCGGTCGACCCGTTCGAACACGCCCTAAGCATTATTTATGTAAGTCATTTATTTTGGGCCGTGGTAGCCCGATCGATAGAGTGTCGGATTCGGGGCCGGAGGGTCCCGAGTTCGAACCTCGATGGTCGAAGATCCACCGTCGTCATCAAAGGGGACTGGGCGACGTTAAATTGGCTCGTGGTCTCAATGTCCTCCAAGTGAAACGATACCTCTGGGGGTGCTAGCACCAGGTAGCTATTAGCTCCTGGTCTAGTTCTAAATTCTCATTAACTGTTCGATCCGGTGATGGTGCTGCCATCTATCGGTATAAAAAAAATAATGGAGGCAAGGCACTCAGTATGCAGTCCTCGACATAAATACAGTTGTAGTCAGTTGTGACTCTGAATAGGAATAGGAAGTCATTTATTTACCTCTGGGGGTGCTAGTACTAGGTAGCTATTGGCTCCAGGTCTAGTTCTAAATTCTCATTAACTGTTCGATCTGGTGATGGTGCTGCCATCTATCGGTTGATAAAATAGTGGAGGCAAAGCACTTAGTACGCAGTCCTCGACATAAATACAGTTGTAGTCAGTTGTGACTCGGAATCGGAATAATAAATATACATAACTCTCAACATTACCCCTAAGAAATTCAGCATACTTATTTATTCCTCAAAATAGTTTTATTTACTGCCAAAGAAACTTTAAGAATCTTTTAAATCGTTAACAGCATCAATCAACCAACTGCGGTCAACCCGTTCGAACAGGCCTAAGCATTATTTATGTAAGTCATTTATTTATGTAAGTGGCAACAACGCTAGGAGGGGTATTTAAACAGAAATTTGAATCGGGATTTTTTTTGTTTGTAAAATCAATTTTTTCCGACTGAAGTGGAGGAACTCGTTTCATCATGGATCTAGCTTTAGAAGGTTCATTTCTTTTTTATTTCTCTCATTTATATTGAATGTTAGCGAAGTTAATTTATCATTTTCATCGAGACTTTTTTGTCCGGTAGACACGGAGCGGAGTTTCTTCCCATTTGCCGTAGCTTCGGCCCGTAACAATTTGTGATGTGAATTAAAAAAGTCATTTAACTTATCGTTTTTAAATTATAAAAACTTACACCTCATGATAAAATGTCGTCGAAATTTGTGTTAAATTTAAAAGTTTTTGTGTATTGAGCTTAAAACCCTTATTATATGTTACATTTAAGCTGATAGTTGATAAATATAAAAGACAAATAAGTTACATTATGAACAACTTTAAATGCTTTTAAATGAAGTTCTAGCTTTTTCACTTGGTAGTTATTAGTGTCATGTTCTAGTTTATTACTTTAACGTGTGGACAAAATTTAATCTAACTTCATAAGCCTTTAGTCAGAGTTAGAACTGATGAAACTTTTAGAGAATTATCAAGAAAATATAAATGTAATTTTTATGGCTGGTTTTTAATTTATTTTCAAAAACCAAAATATGAGGTATGTGCTTGGTAATTGCGCATGAACCCTAAATCTAAATTGTACATATTTAGTGTGGGAAAAAAGCCAAAAACTGTATCTCAGGTCACTTATTGCCACATGATAAATGTTTTTCTGAGAACATTGATAAGTTCATAAATATTTTCTATGCATCAGACATAATAAAATATTTTCTGTATTTTTATCGTCCTCTTGTATTCAAGACCGACCAATTTGATTTGATCATAAAATTTTTAACTGAAAATGTTGTGTGAAACTACAAATGTATTAAAACTGGTGCATCTACATTCAGGGTTGTCATGCCACAGGGAAACCTGAAGGAACAGGAAATTCAAAAATGAACAAAACAAAAAAAAAAGTTAAAATCCAAGAAACTTGAAAAATTCTTTAAAAACCTGGAAAATCCAAGGAATTTTATAAAAACCTATAATAATATATAAAATATGTTTTTTATTGAAGTTGTAAAAATCAATGAACCAAATAATATTTTTTAAATAATCATAAACAAAATAGAAAATTGTAGTTTTACTGTTTTTTTCTTTTTTTTTCCTCTTTTTTTTTTGTTTAGGCAAATATTAAAATGTCTGTTATGAAAGCAAAAAGTGTTAATTGTTTTACGTGACATGAGGCTTGAATTTCATGCTAATTTAATTTAGAGAGCATGAAATTAGTGATCAATATTCATTGTTCTGGTTGCTTTCACATTTTTTCTCTTAGTCCCAGTAATGAATGGTAAAGAGACGTCTTTTTTTCTTTGAATAAAAAATTTAATAAATCTATTCGTCATGCTATTATTTCAGTTAAATAATTTATTTCCTGTTATTTTAATTTGCTTTTTCTCCCTGTGATCAGTGTTACCAGATGGTCAAATCCAGATTTCCCCAATTCCTTTCCAATTTTTCCAAAAAAAGATGTTTTCTACCAAAATTCCCCAAATTCAAAAACTATTTTTCCACTAATATTTTCAAAAATGAATAGACTTCCTCTAATATTTTTGCCTCTTGAATTTTTTTTTTCTCCCCAAATAGCCAAATTTTCTTATAAAATTCCCCAATTTTTTTCCCCCCCATCTTTGCTTTTTTTTTTTTAATCTTACTTATTATTACTAATAATAAAGCTGAAAGTCTCTCTGTCTGGATATCCCTCTGTCCGGATCTCTTTCTGGCTGTCAGGATCTCTTAACGCACATATAGCCCCAAGACCGCTTGGCTGATTTTCATGAAATTTGGCAAAGAATTAGTTTGTAGCATGGGAGTGTGCATCTTTATGCGATTTTTTGAAAATTCAATTTTGTTCTTTTTCTATTCCAATTTTAAGAACATTTTCCCGAGCAAAATTATCATAAGATAGACGAGTAAATTACCAAGTTATCATACGTGGAACCGTAACATGGGCAAGCCAATTGGCGAGAAATTCATCATGCATTATTTGTAAATATACAGGGGGACCAAAAGGCTTTTTAATTTTCTACTACGGGCAAAGCCGTGCGAGTGCCACTAGTCATAAATACAAGTGCCTGACCGAGAGATAAGAAATAGCTAAATATTTTTTTTCTGCTCTCTTTTACTACTCTGCTTCTGTATGTACATTTAAACTATGATTTTTGTATATATTTATCCAAGAACACTCTTCATCACACTTATTTTTACCTGTTTCACGTATTAACAAGTTACTCCCGTAGAACATTAATGCGAATTCCATAGCATAATATTCCACATAATGCGAAGTGCGAATTCCATAAAGTTCAGCAAGCTAACCAACGCTGTTTGATGCAAACAATGTTGCCAATACTTCTTGACGTGAATTTAAATACGAAAAAAATTCTTTTTTCCCGAGGTTTTCTTTTCTCCAAAATTTCCCCAAGGAAAAAATTTTTCCTCAAAGAACTCCCCTCAAAACCCATTTCCCCAAAGAGCACCAGGTTTCCCCAAAATGGGAAAATTTCCCCCAATCTGGCAACACTGCCTGTGATGAACTATCGGTATATTAATGTTCTTTTTTAAATATCAATGTTCACTTGTTTATAATGTTGCAGATTCATACAGGGAAAATGCAGGGAATTTTTCCCCCAGAATAGAGTGGCAACCCTGACTTGGCAACAGGGTTGGCAAAAACACGGGTTAAAAAAAAAAAAAGCCCTTGGACACAGGTTTTTTGGGTTTTTTAAATAAAACTCAAAAAAACACAACTAAAGCTGGGTTTTTTTGTCTTTTTTTAGGGAAAATATGGGGTACTTGTAGCATAAGTATATGGACAAAGCACAAAAATTGTCTTGGGGTAAAAAAAAACCTGGAAAAGTAGTTAAAATTCAGCGTTTTCTGAAGAAAAGTATAAAAGACGACGAAACCCAAGAATGGTGAAGTTTCAGATTTTTTAGTTTCCAAGATTACCAACAGTGAAGGCAAAGTTACTTCTCGAGTGATAAAATCTATTGTACATTTTTAATTAGTACTTTTTTTTTTTGCATTTTACTTTATTGTATTTCATTTTGTTATGCTAAACTACTGTAGAACCTCAAGTAGTTAAAATCCCTTTTTACTGAATTCCAGCTTAATCAAGACATAATTTAGGAATGCCAAATCCAGAACGATTTGGGTTCCCGGACCCAGGGCCTGATTTGAAAGTGTGGAGGCCCCGGGGCAACGAAGGAGTAGAGGCCCCTATTCAGGGTTCAAAAAGATCATCATATTTACGAAAAAATATCCGATACTTTGATATATATATATATCCGAATATTCTGATATGTATGTATATATCCGATATTTTCGACCCGTGAAAGTTAGGATATTTTGTGAAAGTTTTTTCTGTGGGGGGCCCCTTTGTTGTGGAGGCCCCGGGGCAGTAGCCCCACCTGCCCGGGCCGTAATACAGTAGAAGACCGTTATAACGCACACCTTGGGACCAGAGCTTTTGCGTTATACAGGTTTTTGCATTATATTGATCATTTCACAAATTTTGAAACTAACATTCACAACATATCTATATATTAGCACTTCAGGATGAGTTTTATCTGCAATGAGTATTAAAGCACCAACATTACAATTAGTTATTCACAAATAAATGTGTTTCACAATCAAAAGAAAGTGAATTATCCTGCACTTCTGCTAGCTTCATGGTTTGCATAACAGCTGCATTTTCAAGAGCCATCTGGTGTTTTCTGTTTACTGTGAGCACTTATTTTCATCTAAAAGCTTTGAATGAAGATGGAAAGATGAAAAACTGTTTAAAAATTTAATTTGCCTAACCATTTTTATGTTTGCAAATCAGAACAGAGGGATTTTTTAAACTTCAAAACCTATTGTTTCACTTCTGAAAAGTTGTGCGGTTTATAGAGAATTGCGTTATATAGGTCGGCGTTATAAAGGTATTCTGCTGTAACTAAAAGCCTTAAAAATATTCAAATTGCTCCTCTGTTAGCAAGGAAACTGAGAGATTTATTTTATTGATGTGTATTTATTAGTTCTAGATGGAGTCTATCGTTCGCTATGTAAATCTCGTTTTCTATCATTTGCAGATATCTTCTCCCCCCTGAGGGGGGACATCTCCCTTGCGGAGAGCACCCATTCGGTCAGCTCTTCGGGCACCCCAGTCTTGGGGCAGGAATCGATCGAAAAACGCCTCCAAAGAAAGGTGAGATGACACAGCTCGTCATTAATGCATTTTCAATTCTTCATTAATGCATTCTGATACGGCGGAAGGAAAAAAAAGTGAATTAAAATGTATTTACCTTAATAGTTAAATTTTCTTAGAAAACATAAAGTACGATGAAATCATAACGGGTCATAAGCAATTTCTTTTTTTTTTCATTTGAACATAAATTAACGTAAAACTTTTAGGGTTTAAAAAAAAAGCCAATAACTTTTTCGTTCGGAATGCCTAAAATTACGTAACTTATTCAAATCATTGATCAGCCAATAGTTTTTAAGTAAAATGAGATATTTGTAAATTGTTAAATAGAATTTTTTGGCATTCCCCCCCCCCCCTCCTCCCCCCCCCCCCCGTTGTGAAATTTTAAACTGGATGTTTTTAGCTTTGTTGCCTGCCTTTCTATACATGTGTGTACATACATATACACACATACATTAAATGAAAATGTAACTAAAATTTTACTTAAACATTTCCCTTAACGGACATTAACGAACAGTTTCGATCTTCATTTCTTGCAGTGATATTGCCGTGCTGGGGTGTGCAATATTAACGCGACGAACTGATTAAAATCAATTCGTTTCTTTGGCCCGGAATGCATTTTATTTCTCCTTTTATACGCTAGATGGCAGCACCAGTCAATTTCAAACGTAATTGCGGATTTTAAATGTGATTGCAGAGATGCAGGAAGGAATTTTGGTACTACTTACCAGATTGTGACGTTGGCCTCTGTATCTCAAGCTTTTAAATTTACCACACAAGAGAAATTTACTTATCTTTTCTTATATTTCACAAAAGGTTAATAAAATTCTTTTTTAATGTTTAAAAGAGGTATTTCTTAAATTTTCGCTGTTGCTTGGGTTTGCTTGTTAACTTTTCATAAAATTTTAAATTTCAATTTAAAAAATATTGAAAATGACAAATTGAATGCAGATGTTGTACATACACTTATCTTCATATAATTTTCTTAAATAAAAGAAATGCACTTTTATGACCGTTTTCTTGAAAATTATTCGATCGTTAAGGGGTTAATAATGTACCCTAACTGTTCTGTGCATGCATTTAGTGTCAACTAGCTGCGTTGCCCGGCTTTGCCCGGTCCACCTTGAAAGTAAAAATCGTGTCAAGTGACGTATATTCAACAATCAGGCATAAAAAATAAGTAAAAAAGAAACATCATGATTTCCTTTCGAAACAATGACGACAGATATTAAAATACTTTTAAGAAATTAAATCCAGAAAGATGGATTTAAAATGCGTAACCATGGAAACACAAAATAAAATAAGTTTAAGGAATTAAAATGCCAAAGAAAATGGTTCGCAATGTGAATGGAATCGAGATTTCTGAAACTTGATTTAAAAAGGCTTGTAACCTTTTTTCCTTTCGAGATAAAAGCTTATTTTTTCGACCATAGGTCGAGTTAATTCTGGAGTAAAAAAGGTCGCTTTTTCCAATGGCGTCAAAAAGAAAGCTGTGGGACAACTCCTTCACTTTTTATTGATAAACTTAATGAAGAAAGTAGTACCTAAATTTCAGCTAAGCCTAAAAAAATTCGAGCTAAAAACGCAAATAACTCCCGCCGTAATAAAGTTAGAGCATTGAAACAGATAGCGTAGAACGCGGAAAATTCTACCCTTTCGAACGATATGTAATATTAATATGTGAAAGTAATTTTTCACCCCCATATTCGGTAATTTATGTGAAAATTGGGCCTAAATTGGAATAAAAGAAGAACTATTCATCGAATTGTTTTCGAACTGGTCTGCAAACCTTCTCGGGACTTAAAGGAACAAACTGTGAAAATTTCAGCAAAATCGGCCGGGTAGTTCTCGAGTTTTGCGAGTTCAAACAAACAGACGCTTTTTGGAGACTTCATTTTATACTATGTAGAGATAAGAAAAAAATTGGAAATATTACTTTGGTGTATCTTAGAGTTGGCATTGACAATGAATGCTTTGATCTCTCTTTTCCAAACATTTGCTCTTCAAGGGAAGAAGAACTTTTTTTTGGGGGGGGGGGAGGGGGGGATTCTGTCCATTCTTGTGTCTACCCAATCCATTTGCACAGATCTGACATTTTTATCATGTATATTTGTATTGTATTCTGGGAATTTTAAGCTTTAGATGTCATAATATTAAGTGTCTCTGTAAATATTTTCTTTGTATTTAAAAAATGACGATTTGTAAGTGTTACAGATCTAACCCTAATCAACAACACATAGTTTTTTAAATAAAAGAAAACTTTTTAGAAAGCGGATACTTCTTTTTACAATTCAAAATTTACTTGATTTGAAAAGAAAGTTTTAATGATGTAAGTTTTATCTGTGACCAGTTGAGTTTTTAAAAATCGACAGTCTGTAGTTGGTGAACCTAACCTGCCTGTGCAGATCTCAATTATAGCATTATGGTGCTGCCAAGTTAGGTCTGCCTCAACTATAGTGTTGTATTTAATTGCGAAAAAAAATTTTTAGTTTCCAGGTAGCGAGTGACTATTTTTAGGGTTTTTTTTTTCAATTCCTACTGTATTTATTTACATACTTGCCAATTACGATTTACGATTTTCTCCCGTTTTTTCAGTCAATCATGAAAAAGTTTCACTTTCTTCTATATAGATGGCGCCTCTTTCTAGTCTACCAATGTCAGAGAATAAGAATTTTTCCAATTAATAACTCCGTTAGTAAAAATTAAATTTTTGGAAGATTTGCATGTTGAACGAAGCACATGCTCTGCCGAAAATGGCAGCAGATTTCAATCTTTTTGCATCTTGAAAATATTTTAATTATTTGGAAAGTTTGAAGTACTTTTAACATGTGCTACCTTATACCTACTTATTATATATATTATTTTCATTATATATTTATTTTTATTTATTTATTTTTTTTTTTTTTTCGGGTTTTAGGAATTAAATTTTGGTAGCTACTTTTCTGGAAGAGACTGGGGAATGTATAGAACTTTTTAAGCAAGTTCACTACTTATTATTAGGTTTTTCCTTTTCAGTATGTTTTTCTTGCTGCTACCAATTAGCTTACATCTGCAAAAAATCCCCGTTTCACTTTAAATTTAGTATTCATGTTATTTAAAAGCACAATTAATAATAATGTTGTGAAGATATGTCGCTGGTGAATCACCTATATACCTCTAGTAGAATCTCCTGTTTTTTTTTTCTTCGAAGGTTGGCAAGTATGTATTTATGTATATGCAACCTGGGTAAAATCTTTAAGGCCAGTGAAAAATGTTGTGAAAACAGAAAAATAAAATGAAAGGCTTTTAAATATTATTGTATTAATTTCAAATGTTCATTGACTAGAAATATTGCAACGGACAGGATTTGTAAAGTATGCAATGACCTGAAAAACAGTTAGTTATTCTGTTAGTATTTAAGCCTTAGTAAAAAATTTTCAGACCACCAGGCTTTCTTAGCAATAAATGTACATTTTCTGTACTGAATATTAATGCGTTAACAATACTGTCGGATGTCGTAAATCAAAGTAATGACAGTATAGAGGGCACTGACTGCTCCCGATCTCTGAGATGCGTAGTTACGATTGTAGACTAGAACTTTGTGTTAAGTGTAGATGTGTTGTTATTGTTGTCTGAAAATAAATATGTGGTTTTAGAAATGTGTAAATATTCGCCTAAAAGGTAACGAGGCAATTTCGTAGTTGATTAAACAAGACCTGATGAATAGTCCAAATTAATACTGTCGACTCTTTAACTTATTGTCGTGTCCTTAATTTCTTTGAAGTTCATGATGATATTCAAATATTAATTCATTACCTAGTTTATTTTAATGAATGAATTTTAGTTTTGCGTGGGAAGAAAATTTAACATATTGACCTTTTTTAAAAATTTTACTTGTTGTGTATAATTTTCACCCTATGACTTTAATAACTCTCGCATTTCCGAATATAATTAAAACCTTGATTGTTCTCTTTAAAGCTCAGAGTTTCCGAAAACAGAGGTATCTTCTCTGAGACGACCGTGGAGTTGGACATCCCTGAAGCGAAACTCCCGGGATTGAAACCAAAAACCGGTGAGTTTCTTTTTTCAAGCTTAAACAATAAATGAATTAATAGATACTTACATGTTCTGATATACTTATATATTATCTTATCATTGACTAAAAGTTTCAATCACAATAAAAGGCAGACTGTTCAAAAAATTCGGGAATCTCCGAATTTCCTAATCTATAATTCTTGATGTAGTTGATTGCAAGTAAATTGGAGCTCATTTTTGAGAGAAGAACGCAATAAGAGCCAGGGTTGGCAAAAACCCGGGGTTTTTTTTTTTATAAAAAGCCTATGGACCCCAGGGTTTTTTGGGTTTTTTAAATAAAACCCAACTAAAACTGGGTTTTCTGAAAGAAATGTTTTTTTTTGTCTTTTTTTAGGGAAAATGTGGGGTACTTGTAACATATTGTAGCGTAAGTATATGGACAAAGCACAAAAATTGTCTTAGGGTAAAAAAAAGCTGGAAAACTAGTTAAAATTCAGCGTTTTCTGAAGAAAAGTATAAAAGACGAAAAAACCCAAGGATGGTGAAGTTTCAGATTTTTTAGTTTCCATGATTACCAACAGTTAAGGCAAAGTTACTTCTTGAGTGATAAATCTATTGTTCGTTTTTAATTACTACATTTTTTTTTTTTTTTGCATTTTACTTTATTGTATTTCATTTTGTTATGCAAAACTACTGTAGAGCCTCAAGTCGTTTAAATCCCTTTTTACTGAATTCCAGCTTAATCAAGACATTTCTTTGAACTTTATGTTGCCCGATTTTCTATTTCTGTGCGCAGAGTAAGAAATATTAGACTTTTTCGTAAGATAATGAAAGTACTGTACAATGTACATCCTATTTTGTTTTCTGTCTGACCGTTTGAGAAACCTGTTGATTTCTAAAAAATATACCTTGTTTATTCGAGATTTGCGACGTGTCGGGTTGCAGAAAATAATTCACATGAAAGCCTTTTAGCTAGAGTAGTTTCCTCTGTGCAATCTACAAATAATGAGAAAATCAGACATGACAGGACTAAGTCAAGATAATTTGAGTTATTTATTGAGACCAGTTAAAGAAAAAAGTTAAATATATTTATTTGAAATCTTTGAAGTATTTTTTTAATGTCGTCAAGAGTTAAGAGATACTATTTAAGTTCAAAATTCATTTTTTATGTCCATTGTCTGTGGTAAAGAACAAATAAAAAATAGGTTAAAGTGTAAAAATATTTTAATTAATCAATTTTTTAAAAACTTCTAAGAAAATTTAAAAAACCCCAAAAGTGGGCTAAATAATGGGTTTTTTTAAATGTTTTTTTTTTTTTCAAAAAAAAAACCCATTGGGTCCTATCCGGCCAACCCTGATAAGAGAGCAAAAGATGGAAAACCCTGTATTTTACTTAATGTGAGTTTGGATTAAAAGCAGCAGTTAATAGACGTCATGTTTGTAAGAACGAATCCTTTAAAGAAATTGTAATCACGAAAAGAAACTTTTCTCGTGAACGCTGCACTTTCTCGATCATAAACATTTTGATTGAATTTCATTTCCTTCCTTTGTAAAATAATGAAGCATAAAAAAACTGCTGGGAAAATGTTCCCGATCTGTCTCTCAAAGTCAGGAGAGAATGCGCCTTTTTGTTTGTCCCCCCCCTCCCCCTTTTTGCTTTAAAAGTATTAGGAGAGACCTATACGCAAATATGTGCTGTAAATTATTTCTATTATTTTTAATATGCTCTTTGAATGTTTATTTGCTACGTTGGCAAAGTTTATTATAGTTTAATGCACTTAGTTCAAATAAGTGATTTTTTTGACACATCTTTGAGGTTGCAGTGATTATGCCGATGCAGAATTTCTAACGAAAATTTCCACAGAAATTGTTTTTTTTTTAATGTATCTGCGTCACTAATTTCAGGGTTTGCCAATATAATATATCAGTTGATACATATCAAGATATATATCCAATATTTATTTCCAATATTTATTTTTTACTTATTGTTGAAAATATAAATATAATTGAATATTATATTTATTCAATTATATTTATATTTTCAATATCCATTATTATTGAAAATATCATGATATTTTCAATATTTATTTTTTCAACTAACCTTAAAAAATCTATGAATCATAGTAATATTGATTATTTATTATCTCTACATAGTATAAAATGAAATCCCCAAAAAGCGTCTGTGTGTTTGAACTCGCAAAACTCGAGAACTACCCGGCCGATTTTGCTGAAATTTTCACAGTCTGTTCCTTTAAGTCCCGAGAAGGTTTGCAGACCTGTTCGAAAACAATTCGACGAATAGTTCTTTTTTTATTCCAATTTAGGCCCAATTTTCACGTAAATTCCCGAATATGGGGGTGAAAAATGACCTGCAAATAATAGTATTATATATCGTTGGAAAGGGAAGAATTTTCCGCGTTCTACGCAATTTGTTCCAACGCTCTAACTTTATTACGGCGGGAGTTATTTGCGTTTTTAGCTCGAATTTTTTTAGGCTTAGCTGAAATTTATGCACCACTTTCTTCATTAAATCCATCAATAAAAAGTGAAGGAATTGTCCTACAGTTTTCTTTTTGACAGCATTGGAAAAAACTGCTTATTTTACTCCAGATCTAACTCGACCCAAGGTCGAAAGTTTAACCCTCTATCTCCATTCGAAAAAAAGTTACAAGCGAATGAAATGAAGTTCAAAAATCTGTTCTCCATTCAAGTTTTTAACCATTTTGTTTTGCGTTTCCACGGTAACGCTTTTTGAATCCATCATTTCCATCTTTCTCATTTTCAGTTCTGAAACTTACTTTATTTTGTGTTTCCACGGTAACGCTTTTTGAATCCATTATTTTCATCTTTCTCATTTTCAGTTCTGAAACTTATTTTATTTTGCGTTTCCACGGTAACGCTTTTTGAATCCATTATTTTCATCTTTCTCATTTTCAGTTCTGAAACTTATTTTATTTTGCGTTTCCACGGTAACGCTTTTTGAATCCATTATTTTCATCTTTCTCATTTTCAGTTCTGAAACTTATTTTATTTTGCGTTTCCACGGTAACGCTTTTTGAATCCATTATTTTCATCTTTCTCATTTTCAGTTCTGAAACTTATTTTATTTTGCGTTTCCACGGTAACGCTTTTTGAATCCATTATTTTCATCTTTCTCATTTTCAGTTCGGAAACTTATTTTGTTTTGTGTTTCCATGGTTACGCCTTTTAAATCCATCTTTCTCATTTTTTATTTAATTTCTTAAAAGTATTTTAGTATCTGTCGTCATTTTTTGGCGAGAAAATTTTGCACGATGGTTTTTTTTTCTTTCATTTAATCCTGGTTATTGAAGATTCTTCACTTGACGCAATGGTTTTTTTCAAGGTAGACCGTGCAGAGCCGGGCAACGCAGATAGTTAAAAATAAACAAAAGTAACCAATGAGGTAGTAATTACACCGTTAATATAACATAGTAATATAATACAGTTGGACCCCGATTAAACAAATTCTTCGGGACCCAAATTTTTGTACGTTAAACCGAGCCTATTCGTAATATCGGGGTGAGAAAAAAATGCACTCTCCCTTATCTAACAGCCGTAATAAGCTACGGCACAAAAACACGTTACACGCTAGTTTATTCGAAATTTTAATGTTCCGAGTAGTAGATTTATCTCATTCGGTAAATAGCAGGGTTGGCAAATACCCGGGTTTTTTTAAAAAAGCCCATGGACCCAGTGTTTTTTGGGTTTTTTAAATAAAACCCAAAAAAAACCCAACTAAAGCTGGGTTTTTTAAAAGAAATGTGGATTTTTTTGTCTTTTTTAGGGAAAATGTAGGGTACTTGTAGCATATTGTAGCGTAAGTATATGAACAAAGCACAAGAATTGTCTTGGGGTAAAAAAGCTGGTAAGTTCAGCGTTTTCTGAAGAAAAGTATAAAAGACAACGAAACCCAAGAATGGTGAAGTTTAAGATTTTTTAGTTTCCATGATTACCAACAGTTAGGGCAAAGTTACTTCTCGAGTGATAAAATCTATTGTTCGTTTTTAATTACTACATTTTTTATTTATTTATTTATTTATTTATTTATTTATTTTTTTTTTTTTTTTGCATTTTACTTTATTGTATTTCATTTTGTTATGCAAAACTACTGTAGAACGTCAATGTAGTTTAAATCCCTTTTTACTGAATTCAGCTTAATCAAGACATTTCTTCGAACGTTTTGTTGACTGTTTCTATTTCTGTGTACAGAGTAAGAAATATTAAACTTTTTTGTAAGATAATGAAAGTATTGTACATCCTATTCTGTTTTCTGTTTGACAGTTTGAAAAACCTGTTAATTTCTAAAACATATACGTTGTTTATTTGAGATTTGTGACGTGTTGGTTTGCAGAAAATAATTCACATGAAAGACTTATAGCTAGCGTAGTTTCTTCTGTACAATCTACAAGTATCGAGAAAATCAGACGTGACAGGACTTGGTCAAGATAAATTGAGTTATTTATTGACTAGTTAAAGAAAAAGTTAAATATATTTATTTAAAATCTTTGAAGTATTTTTTTAATGCCATGAAGAGTTAAAAAATATTATTAAAGTTCAAAATTCATTTTTTATGTCCATTGTCTGTGGTGAAGAACAAATAAAAAAGAAGTTTAAATTGTGAAAGTATTTAAATTAATTATTGTTTTAAAAAACTTCTCAGAAAATTTTAAAAAACCCAAAAGTGGGTTAAATAATGGGTTTTTTTAAATGGGTTTTTTCAAAAAAACCCATTGGGTCCAATCTGGCCAACCCTGGTAAATAGGGCTTTTTACCTGCGTTTTAGTTGGGGGGGGGAAAATTCGCTAAATTGTGAAATTTGTTAAATAGATATTCGTTAAACCGGGGTCTGACTGTATTCTTTTTTTACTTGTATTTTATGTTCACAAAATTATTGGTAATGTTATAATTTTTATTTATACTAAGAGTGCCTAGTTAAATATTAAACGTTGGTCAGAAAAAAAAAGGAAAATGTCTTATGATCATGCATTGATTAATGCATATTTTTTATTTCCGAATCACCTCTACATAGTATAAAGTTAAGTCCCCAAAAAGCGTCTGTGTGTTTGAACTCGCAAAACTCGAGAACTACCCGGCCGATTGCGCTGAAATTTTCACAATTTGTTCCTCTAAGTCCTGAGAAGGTTCTCAGACCAGTTCGAATAGAATTCGATGAATAGTTCTTTTTTTATTCCAATTTACGTCCAATTTTCACATAAATTCTCAAATATGGGGGTGAAAAATGACTTGCACATATTAATATTACATATCATTAGAAAGGGTAGCATTTTCTGCATTCTACGCAATTTGTTCCAACGCTCCAACTTTATTACGGCGGGAGTTATTTGCGTTTTTAGCTCGAATTTTTTTAGGCTTAGCTGAAATTTATGCACCACTTTCTTCATTAAATAAATCACTAAAAAGTGAAGGAATTGTCCCACAGCTTTCTTTTCGTCGCCATTGGAAAAAGCGACCTTTTTTACTCCGGATCTAACTCGACCTGTGGTCGAAAAATTCAGCTTTTGTCTCGAAAGGAAAAAAAGTTACGAGCCTTTTTAAACCAAGTTTGAGAAATCTCGATTCCGTTCAAATTGTGAACCATTTTCTTTCGCAATTTATTTCCTTAAACTTATTTTATTTTGTGTTTCCATGGTTACGCATTTTAAATCCATCTTTCTGGATTCAATTTCTTAAAAGTATTTTAATATCTGTCGTCGTTGTTTGGAAAGGAAATCATGATGGTTTTTTTAATTTTTTTTTACGCCTGATTGTTGAATATACGTCACTTGACACAATTTTTATTTTAGAGGTGGACCGGGCAACGCAGCTAGTATAACTATAAAAGTGGCTAATAGAAGAAAAATGAGTAGAACAGCTAATGCTAAATTCACTTGATAAAAATGTAAAATGAAATATCAGGTATAGATAATGAAAGAAACCCTAATTTTAAGTCTACATATTGGAATAATGTAGGAAAACCAAGTGTTTTTGAGGATGCGTTTACCTATTTTTAAGACTAGTTTTGTGCTCATGAGAAATGTGGGCTATCTTCGAAAATATCGTGATATTTTCGAACTCTGCTAGTTTCTCATGTACGTTATTTATTGTTCCTTTGTTTTTCAATGTGATGGGTACACCTTGGGACCAGAGCTTTTGCGTTGTACAGATTTTTGCATTGTATAGATCATTTCACAAATTTTGAAACTAATATTCAGAATGTATCTATGTATTAGCACTTCAGAATGAGTTTTATCTGCAATGAGTATTAAAGCACCAATGTTACAATTAGTTGTTCACAAATAAATATGTTTCACAATCTAAAAAAGTAAATTATCCTGCACTGCTGCTAGCTTCATGGTTTGTGTGACAGCTGCCTTTTCAAGAGCCATCTGGTATTTTCTGTTTACTAAGAGTAATTTTCAATTTAAAAGCTTTGAAATAAGATGGAAACATGAAAAATTTTCAAAATTTAATTTGCCTAACATTTTTTATGTTTGCAAAGCAAAACAGAGGTATTTTTTAAGCTTCCAAAACCTATTGTTTACTTCTGAAAAGTTGTGCGGTTTATAGAGAATGGCGTTATATAGGTCGGCGTTATAACGGTCTTCTACTGTACAAAAGTGACGACCAGCAACAGGCTCTGAGCAACAACTTATACTATAAATCATGCTGGATAGCTATAAAGAGAAGCAACTGATGCTAGAAGTCATTCTGTGTGTCAAAAGTGGAAAGGCAACTGATGCTAGAAAAACAGACAGTGCAAGCAAGTGGTGTTCTTGATTGCTGCTGAGCCAGCAAAATGTTTGAACAACGCAAGCTGGATTTTGCATGCTGGACAAGCATTCAAAGTATAACAATGCAAACCTTGACTTGCTGGTAGTTGTGGTGGAACAAGTAAATATTTATGGTCTAATCTCATTTGAAACTTGATGAGTATGAATCAAGTAATGTTGAATGAGCTGGCTTTGAATCTTTGTGTTTTATCACGTATTCTGAGGCCGAATACGTGAGTGTTGCATCTACAGGTCCAAAAGTCCTGTTCTCGAATGCTATTGGTACAAAAAGGATAAGGCTTTTTCTCCCCTTCATTACTATGCCTTAATTGTGGAGGTGTTCATAGACTGGTGCTATCCATTGACAACTGGCATGTCATTTAAGCAGAACGACATTAACTACGAGTTACTTTTACTTGTTTTCATTTCATTTATTTATTCTGTTAATTATTGAGGCAAACAAATGAAGAAAATTACTGTTGAGTTAGAGCATGCTGTTCTGTCTATCATGTTTTTTTTTTTCAATTTAAAATACTTAGACTGTTGTTGTTTTTGCTTTGCTTATAGGGGTGCATTAAAAAAAGTGTTTTAATGACTCTTACAGATGAAAATTAACACAGGAAAAAAAGCTGTTGCTTCCAGCATTAATAGTGGCTCATGTCAACAATTTGAAAAAAAAAAAAAAAGTTATTGATTTAAAATCCACACTTAACGTACTTTCTGCCACGAAATCACATGGTCAATTGCATATGAACTCAACAAGGCCCTTGGTAACTTCAGATTTGCATGAGAATTTATGTGTGATTTGTTTTTTAATGAATCATTCAATAGTTAATGAATAATTAATTTTGGAATTCTGCCAAAAAAGAAAAAATCCCTTTTTTACTCTATGCAAAATACTGTCAACCCCTCTATCAAATCTTCAGCCCCGTAACATCTTTCACTTTAATAAATTTAAACAACTGAATCACGTCCCCTCGGTCTCTTCCTTGCTCGAGACTGTACATTTTTAGCCTTCCCAGCCTGGAATAGCGAAATTTATTAGCCTTGTAGCCCCCCTTTGAGCCCTTTCCAATACATTCATATCTTTGTTAAGATAAGGAGACCAAAACTGAACAGCCTACTCCAAATGGGGTCTCACCAAACTTCTATATAACGGCAGAAGAACTTCTTTAGATTCATTTGAAATAGATCTATTGATAAACCCAAGCATCTTATTATTGGCTTTGTTACTAGCAAAGCTGCACTGTTGGCTAAACTTTAAATCCTGACTTATTAGGACCCAACGATCAGTAACTTTGTCTGCCTGACTAATGACTGAACCTTGCAAATAATAACTTGTACACTTATTTCCATGCCCTAAATGTAGCACTTGACATTTCCCAACATAAGAAAATCAAGTGTTTTTGAGGATGCGTTTACCTATTTTTAAGACTAGTTTTGTGCTCATGAGAAATGTGGGATATCTTCGAAAATATCATGATATTTTCGAACTCTGCTAGTTTCTCATGTATGTATGAATATAGTATCGTTTTTATTTATTGTTCCTTTGTTTTTCATTGTGATGGGTTAAGGTTTTGCCAGGAAAGCACCACGAGGGGGTCACTGCTTTCTGTTTTTAACGATACTATATTGGATTACTATATTGGATTACTATATTGGATTACTATATTAGGATCTGGCTAGTTCAGCCATTGATGGATGTCATAGAAAAGGGACCCCGGAATTTTTCCCGAGTCGAAGTTCTAAAAAAATGAATTTTTAAACACCTTTGGGACTGCATCTCTTTATTGATAGATGTCGGTAAACGATATCGAACCGCGTTCCTATTCCTAATGTGATGTGAAATCTCAACTTGATTCAAATGAGATGAACTTCTCAACCCTTTGAGCACATGTAAAGTTTCAGTTTCGGGTTGGCATCCTTTGATGCCCGATCTTATGCAAATGAGGCATGCAAGTATAAATAGGGAACGATTCCAATTGTTCTTTCTCTTTCGCTCAGCCTCTTAGGTGTAAGGTCCGGTAGGTGTTGGGGAGTTATTGAACTCCGCCTCTGCGCTGTTCTTATTAGTTTATTTTAGTTTCCGATGGACCAATAAATCTTTGGTAAAGTTTTAAACAAGTTTCCAATGTTCATTCCTTCACATCAACATTAATTCTGTGTCTTCAACTGTGTGATACAGAGTTGGGCAAATTTTAATTGCATTGCCAATAAAAGATTAACAATTGATTGATTGGTAAACATAACCACAACAACTAACAATTAATCAATTGTAATTGTGGAAAATTACAATTAACAATTAATTAATTGTAGCTTACTACAGTTAACAATTAATTGTTAGTTGTAGTTTACCACAGTTAACAATTGATTAATTGTTAGTTGTAGTTTACCACAGTTAACAATTGATTAATTGTTAGTTGTAGTTTACCACAGTTAACAATTAATTAATTGTTAGTTGTAGTTTACCACGGTTAACAATTAATTGTTAGTTGTAGTTTACCACGGTTAACAATTAATTAATTGTTAGTTGTAGTTTACCACAGTTAACAATTAATTAATTGTTAGTTGTAGTTTATTACAATTAACAATTGTCAATTGTTTTGTGAATTTTAATTAAAACTAACTCTTAAGAAATTACTGGTTTTGTGTAATATACTCAACGGCCGACAGGACTACCTGGGACAAGGATGCCGGACAGATGCTATATTACTATCTAACTATTTAAATACACATGTTAGGAACAAATAAAATATCAATTCGCAACAGTAACTTTATTACGAGCAATAAATTATTTACTGCAGCATGTGACTTTTCCCAAAAAATCTTATGACTCCAGAAAAATTTCCTCAAAAAAAGTATATTTCAATTAAAAATTGAAAAATATTTTTTTCCCGTACTAATAAAAGTCCGAAGAACATCTGGCAGAAATTACAGAAAAGCATTTTAATTACACGATTTAAGAAAAAACATTTAAAACAGAGCGGTCTCCGAGATCTTTCATCCGCTGTTATGTCCTTTCTCGCCTCCCCTGTTACGGGTTAAACTATAAAACAAAGATTTGCACAAACTTAAAACAGTTAATTAAAACACAAACATTAACGTGTGTAAAAAAACTTGCCAAGACGAGAATAGTTCACGCAGCGAGCGAGCAATCAACACTGAACGAAAATACGAAATCGAATAACACTTTGAACTTTGTTTCCTGCGTTGTACCTATTGATACATTTAGATAATTGTTAGTTTTAATTGTTTCATAAAATGATTTAAAAAATTAATTGCAATTATTTTAATTGTGAGAAACGATTAACGTACTTTAATCCAATTAAATTAATTGCAAAGTGCAATTGATAGTTTAGTTGCAATTAATTTAATTGCAATTACTTTTTCAATCAATTAACAAGGCAATTGAAAAAATTGATTAATGCCCGACACTGGTGTGATATCATCACTACTTGTATAAGCACGCAATATTATTGACAGATTTACAGGACTTAACCTTTCGGCTTTCTGTTTAAACGTTGTGAGTTATCAGGTATTTTATTCGTTTTAAATAAGATAAAGTAAGAGGTCAGTAACAAAAATCAGCCACGAGTCCTTCGTAATGGGCGTCTTAATAAGTCAGGATTTAAAGTTCAGCCAACAGTGTAGCATAGCTAGCAACAAAGCCAATAAGATGCTTGAGTTTATCAATAGATCTATTTCAAACAAATCTAAAGAAGTTCTTCTGCCCTTATATGGAAGTTTGGTAGGAACTCGTTTGGAGTAGGCTGTTCAGTTTTGGTCTCCTTATCTTAAGAAAGACATTAACGCATTGGAAAGGGTTCAAAGGCGGGCTACAAGGCTAATAAATTGACTTTCTCACTTAGACTACGATTCCAGGCTCAGAAGGCTAAAAATGTACAGTCTCGAGCAAGGAATAGAGCGAGGGGACATGATTCAGTTGTTTAAATTCATTAAAATGGAAGATGTTATGGGGCTGAAGTTTAGCACTGAAAACAGGACGAGGGGTCATTGTTTTAAGCTATTTAAATCTCGGGCTAACATGGATATTAGGAAAAATTATTATTATAGCAGGGCAGTGGAACCTGGGAACAGCTTGGTGGTCATGAGCAAGGGAGTAGATAGTTTTAAGAGGGCCATTGATCTTCACTGGGGATTGTCAATGGACTAGGACCAGCCTAGCTTGGCCCAGAGCCTGTTGCTGGTCGTCACTTTTGTATTTGTGTTTCAGAACAGAAAATCTGATATACATTCTACATTATAAAAGAATTTCTGTAGAGTTTTTAATACTTGTTGCAATAAACTGCATAGGAAACAGATCTAATTTAAAAGAAACAAACAAGGTTTGATTAAAGTGAAACTGTAAAATGAAGGAATACTTTGGTCACAGCACTGAAAACAGGACGAGGGGTCACTGTCTCAAGCTATTTAAATCTCGGGCTGACATGGTTATTAGAAAAAATTATTATTTTAGTAGGGTAGTGGAACAGCTTACCGGGAGAGGTGGTCATGAGCGAGGGAGTAGATAGTTTTAAGAGGGCCATTGATCTTCACTGGGGATTGTCAATGGACTAGGACCAGCCTAGCTGGGCCCAGAGCCTGTTGCTGGTCGTCACTTTTGTATTTGTATTTGTTTCTTTCATAATTTCACCAAGTCTTTCAATAAAAAAATATTATAAACTGTGTAACACATATGCATGTATCAGTTTTACGAATTATTTTATGTTTAGATTTAAAAAAAAAAATTCCCATTCACTTCTTGCGTTTTTTTTTTTAATATACCCAGTTTTTGGGTATTTACCCAGGCCTTGGGTAAATGCCCAAGTAAATACCCGAAAAATCTTTACCTACCCACCGGGTATTTACCCGATCCACATCACTAGCTGCCATTGAGTTTAGGGTGTTAATTGAAAAATTTCTTGAAGTGGCTGGATATATTTGAATGAATTTCAATTTATTTCGATAAATTCAACTCTTATACATTTATTTCCTTTGCTTTTACACAATAATTAATGCAATTTTGTCTCTGTGACTGTCCCTTAGATAGTGTTCCTTAATCAGAGATAAATACATGCAGATCCCTAGGCAGGGGGACAAGAAAAAGTCCCTTATTCATAGGTGTCCCTTAAAGGCGGTACTACACAGTGGCGGATCCAGCCGATTGTTTTGGGAGGGGCCATCCGAAATTTTTAAACAAACTCCCCAGGACCAAATTTAGCTCCATGCCGCCCCTAGGCAAATTTGAAATCTGCCGCCCCCTCCCCCCCCTCTAAAAGAAGCAAAATATCCTTAACTCAAAAAAAAAAAAAAAACGTACAAAAGTGTTCGCCAGATTCAAACAGTCAAACTTATGAAGAAATGATGGCGTTTCACATTCTGAGGAGTCCCGATGATATGATCACAGTGATCTCCCAAAAAATTTTTTTATTCGGCAAATACCATGATTGAAAAACATTCGACTTTCATAAGATGTGTGAAAGTAATCATTATTAAATTACAAGAAAAAATTGTCTCTGTGGAAAATGAAAGAATGCTAATATTTTACTTTCAAGAATAACAATTTAATTCAAAAAATGTGTATCATAATAGCAAATTTGCCGCCCCTGAAAAATTTGCCGCTCTAGGCAGCTGCCTCCTCTGCTTATTGGGAAGTTGAGCCCTGATAACTCCCCAGAAATTTTATTAAAATGAAGTTTTAAAAACTCAATTTTCGGGGTATCGAGACATTAGATAAGGGGGTGGATTTAGGAATCTCCCTCAAAATGTTTCAAAATTTAAATTTTCAAGTAATTTTTGAAAATTAGGAAACTAAAAACGTATTTTGTCTATTTTTGATGATGTACGGAGAAAGGTCAGGTTCGGGCGCTGGCCCCGAAATACTTTTTGAAAATAACGCTTAGAAACCAAAATATTCTGTATTATACATTGAGAAGTTAGAAGAGGAGGAGTGCTCTTCTAGCTCTTCAGCTGTCCAGCCTAAAAATGCATCTTTAGATAATGTTTGCTTACATTAAAGGAAGTGTGAAGGTGCTTAGAATCCTTCCTTCCTGGAAATGTTTTGCCTTTGAGGCTCTAAAAAATTCGATTTTTAACTATATTTATACATATTTTAGAAGGGGATGGAAGATTCGTGATCTCCTCTAAAAAACCCCCTTTTAAAGCTATTATCACGATATAAACTAGGGAGGGAGAGGGTCCTATCAAAACTCGTTTGTAATTGAAGTCCAAAAAAAAAAAATTCATTTAAGTTGCTTTTAAGCAAGTTAAGTGATAAGGGCTGGATAAGCTAGTTTTCGTTGACATTTTTTTTCCACATAGAAGACTTAAAATGCAATTTTTTGCTACATATCAAGGCATTTGTGAAAGGACATAGGAAAAGGGGGTTCTCCCCCTAGTTTCGAAATTAAAGCAATAAAAACGAAAATGTAGGCTCTCTTTGGTCTTGTGAACAATAGGTATACTCTGAGAACCGCAGCATTTAGAGATTGCCCAAGTGTATGTAGTTGGAATGAAGAAATGATGTAAAAGATGGAGAAAAATTTTGGAAATAAAAGTTTTGTTTTGAGGGTAGGGACATAATTTATCTCCCAATTAAGGCCTATACTTCTTTTTCAGTAAAATACATGTGTTAAATTTTGTTATCTTCTCATAATATTTTATTTTCCTTTAAAAAATTCCTATAATCACAAGGCTTTGGGAGGGGCCATGACCCCCATGGCCCCCCTCTAGATCCGCCCCTGGTACTACAGTAGCATCTTTTTTGAAAATTTGAATTTATTTCTTTTATTTCGAGGTTCCGCATCGTGCCCGAGCATCGAGGAAGAGGAGGTCTTTCCGAAAGCGGAGGAGAAGTCCGAGTCCGACTCCAAGAAGGAGGAGGTCACGAAGCGAAGGAGCGCCAAGGTCAAATCCTCCAAGCGGGAGAAGGCCCGAGAGTCCCGGACTCCGAAGGGGGAAGATTCCGGGACGAAGGAGGAGGGAAGAGCGGCGAAGGGAGTCGAAGATTCCGCCAGGAGGGAGGAGAGGAGGAAGAGCAGGAACAAGGAGGCGGAAGAACACTCCCTGAAAAACCAGGTACCTTGTGGTCGTGGTCGAGAAATTTGAAAAGTGATATGGGGTGTACGTGTGACTTTTTTTTTTTTTTTCCAGAGCTGAGTCGTTAAAGTTTAAAAAACGTTAAATGTCGAAATTTATAATGGGGGTCGTTTCGACCCTCGTTAAAAATTTTAAACGTTATATTGAACGCTTTGTACCAGGTTGGGTCGTTGTCTAGATATTTGAAAAGTAATGTGTGGCATGCGCAGGGGCGTAGCTAAGGGGGGGGGTTGGGGACAACCCCCCCCCCCCCCCGAAAAGTTAGTCTCAAAAAAAGAGAAAAAGAAGAGAGAAGAGAAAGAAAAAAAGAAAAGGAAAAAATTCCAAGCGATTATATATATATATATAATAATAATAAGTACCCCCCCCCCCCCCCCCGAAAGTCGGGTCTAGCTACGCCACTGGGCATGCGTGGGATTTTTTTTTTTCCAGGGCTGCAAAGTCTGAAGGAATGAGACTAGAGGCAAATTTTAAAGCTTTGTCGTTTTTTCTGGAAAAAATTGGAGAAATCGATTTTTTTACTGATTAAAATGTTTAATAGTTATATTTTCTTGCAAAACTTGAAAAGTGTACAACATTTTTAAAAAAATTGAAATATACATTTTTCCGTTTCAAATTGTGCTAAACTTTTAATATGAAAGCATTTCCATTTTCGGACTGCCCTACAGTGAAGGTAGGATAAATAAATACCTTTGTGCTGAACAGTAAAGTAAGACAAAACAACGTTAGAAGAAGCACAAATTTGCAAATAACTGCAGACACGTGTTTTGGCGTTACAGGGAACGCCTTTTTCAATGCAAAAAATGAGCTTATGGATGAAAAGACACCCTACAGTGGTCTAAATTTTTTTAAAAAGCGCTGAAAACCCAATATCTCTCGCAATAGTTGAGCTAGAAACCTGGTAAACTCGTATCGAAACTCGTACCACAGGGATTCATTCGATCTTACGCGACCAAAAATCGCAACTATTCCCACACCCATTCGATATTATTCTACCTAAGAGTCGAATTCAATACAAAGGTGCCAACAAAGAAAAATTACGGCACAAGTTGAGCCGTCAAAATGTTTGGGGGGATTTTTCATTTTTTTATATTTTTTTTTATTTATAAATTTATTTTTTGCTTTATTTTTAATTTAAATTATTTATTTTATTCTATCTATATTTCATTTCATTTATTTATTTACTTTGTGTGCATGTGTGGGGGGCATGTTGTGTGCATGTGCTCTAAAAAGAGGGGGGGAGGGTTGAGAAAAATTTTAGGAGGGATTTGCGCCATTGAACTTGGGGGGGGGGGGGGTCCTGAACAATGCTCCATAGTTCTGATATAGCATGATTTAAAAATTGAATATAGTTTTTGTCATCTTTACTAAAATAATAAAGCTGAAAGTCTCTTTGTCTGTCTGGATGTCTGTGACGCCTAGACCGATTTTCATGAAATTTGGCTCAAAGTTAGTTTGTAGCATGGGGGTGCACCTTGGTGCGATGTTTCGAAAATTCAATGTGGTTCTTTTTTTATTCCAATTTTAAGGACATCTTCCCGAGCAAAATGATCATAAGATGGACGAGTAAATTATGAAATTATCGTAACGTGGAACCACAACATGAGCACAAGCTAATTGGCAAAAAAACTCGCCATACATTATTTGCGAATATGCAGGCGAACCAAAAGACGTTTTAATTTTCTATTACAGGCAAAGCCGTGCAGGTACCACTAGTTAAAAATAAATAAACAAAAATATTTTTAAAAATAACAAAATAAAATAAGAGTTCTAAAAAGGGGGAGGGGAGGGTTGAAAAAAATTTTAAGGGGGAATTTGCACCATTGAACTTGGGGGGGGGCTGAACAATGCTCCATGGTTCTGATATTACATGATTTAAAAATTGAATATAATTTTGTCATCTTCTATATCTATATAAAAATGAATGTTTGTCTGTATGTCATCCCTGAACTCAAAAACTACCCGGCAGATTTGGCCGAAACTTTCACCGTTTGTTATTTTTGGTACCGGGAATGTTTATAGACCAGTTCGAAAAAAATCCGATCCTTTTTTATTCCGATTTAAGTCACGATCCATTGGATAAATACGAATAAAATGCAGAAATGAATTTGCGTGAAAGATCTCATTGATAAGAAGTTAGCATTTTTCTTGAGTTTGAACAAATAAATTTATTGTTTTATGGCTTTTCATGCAACGGGGGGATTTGAAACTTTTTCTATTTGATATTTTTAGCGATGGATGGATCTCGCAAACTGCGTGAGTACAAAACTTGAGGCTTCACTGGATACCTGGACCGATCATTATGAAAATTGCTATATATATGTAGAAGGTGCATACTATGCTCATTGAAGCCACTCGCCACCAGGTGGCACTGCAGTGTAGCCACTTCTGCCCCGTTCAACCGATTGTCATGAAAATCAGTATAATGATGGATTTTTTTGTTGGCGTAGCAACGCACGTCGGATACAGCTAGTAGATTATAAACCTAATATTGGTAGCAGGTTTTTTTTGAATTTTTATTTTAATATTAGCTCTTATTTCCGTAGATGTCTTCCATGGAGAAATCCATCCGTCTGGGGGTGAGTATGGAATTGGACTCCCTACGCTCCCTGATGTATGACCAGCAGGCTGTGCTTCACAAGCAGCTCAACAGAGTACTGGTGAGAAACTTTCTTTTCGCCTCTGGTGATTGTGGGGGGGGGGGGGTTCGAAGTTTTGACTGGGGCGTTTTCATCAAGTTTCTTTTTAATGCGATTGAAAGCTTTAAAAATATTAAGCTTTAAAAAAAATGATTCATTTTGCACATTTAAAAATTAGTAGAAAATAGGCTAAGATCACTTATAAGGATGTAACTAGTCTTAAGAACCTTTTTTTAAGCCTACTTTCCCAGTAAAAGTCAAAAAAAGAAGAAAAAAGCATGAAAGAAGGCTTAATGCATCTTAAAAATATCGCAAAAAACAAAAATAAAGTCGAAACTAAATAAAATAATTAAATAAATATCGAAAAATTAAAAATTGGAAAGTAGGGTATTGAGATGGGGGAAAAATGTCTGTCGGTCTGTCTCTCCACGCCTAATAACTTTTGAATGAGTAGTCCGATTCGAACAAACTTTTTTTCTTCGAAAGATCTCGGCGAGGACACCTCATTCCCATAGTTCACTTTTTGATTTGAACAATTTTCTGTTCAATTTTGAACAGTTCAAAAAAACTTAACATTAGCGCCTACGGGGAAATTCAAGGCAATTCCGAACTGTAAGGTGAAGCTACAGCCTCTGGTGATCGTGAGGGGGGGGGGGGTTCGAAGTTTTAACTGGGGCGTTTCCATCAAGTTTATTTTTAATGCAATTAAAAGCTTTGAAAACATTAATCTTTAAAAAATGATCCATTTTGCAAATTTAAAAATTAGTAGAAAAAAGGCTGAGATCACTTCTAACAATTCGCAACTCCAATAAACTGTAGGGGGCGCTGCAGCCACTGTCTAATGGCGGACGAAAAAGGTAAAACAAACAGATGCCGTAACTTATAACTTGCGGAAGGAAGGAAAATTAATGTCATTAAGGTGGAAAATTAATGTCATTCACACTTAGTGAATGACATTAATTTTCCACCGTGTTTTGGGGGAAGCTTTCTTTTCTATTCTTCTGAAATTACATTACAACAAAAACTGTCTGAAGCCCGTAATTTACCCCCAAAGAAAACACGTGGAATGGAATGTTTTACCTTTTTCTTTAGTATTATTAATCACCGCAAGGTGGCGTGTTCGAGCTCTGGAGTTGCGAATAGACTGACAGACACATTTTCCCC